>NW_024097528.1:0-274577 GCF_016545835.1 Crotalus tigris
GCTGCAGTTAACAACTGAGGCAAGAAAGGTTGTAAACTGGGGCACAACTCAACAAACATCTCACTTAACCACAGAAACTTTGGGCTCATATGGTCGTATGTCGAGGACTACTTGTTCTTACCTGGTAGGGAAAATATCATGTTCATGAATAATTTGTCAAACATTTCTACCATTCTTGGCAATGTGCAAACCAGACCCTTGTTTCCATTCTTAAATTTGAAGACAAATACTGAAATATGGTTTTCTCCTTCCTTTTTTGACCAGGTTTATTGGTTAGGTAGAAGCACAGTTTCTGAAAAGGGTGCTTATAATTGAAGTGATTTTCCATCACCAACATGAAGAAAAGTAGGAGTGTAATGACTGTCCCTACAGAAGGTGTAAGTATATACATACATACGTATGTCTGTCCCTCTGTCTGTTTCAGATAAAATATAACTAATCTTGTATTGTTGTTAGATACTTATTAAGGCTTTAATGCTGATTATATTGATGGCTTTTAACTTGTACGTAACGTCTTCTGTTGTAGAACATTGTCCAAATATAAATTTATTGAATAAATTAATACTTTGTGAAAAAAACAAATTATTATAAAATGATGGTTGAAGATGATAAAACTTTCAGAGATGGCTTAAATAACTTTTTTGCTTAGAGAGAAAACAATATCTATATTTATGGCTGACTGGAAACCCCTTATAGACTGTTTGTATAAAATGGGAAAAATGCACTTATAATTTGTGGGTTTGATGATAAGATAAATACTGGATAATAGAAAGGAATTAGCTTTCTTTTATAATAAAATAAGAGATAATTTTGTAACTGTATGTATTTTTGCTGCAAAGGACATAGGAACCCCCTTCATTTTATTTTTGTTCTTTCTGCATTTTTGTCTTTTTTCTTTCTTTTTTGTCTTTTTTCTTTTTATAAGTTTGTGTTAGTTTTTATGTTCTTTGTAAAACTCTTAATAAACATTTATATAAAAAATAAAACATTATATCCTATTATGTCATCTACCGTAGGATAGTCTCCAAATATAAGTGATAATGATCAAATATATGTCTGATGTTGATCACAGTGCTCTAACACATGTTTTTTAAAAAGCTCAAACACTAACATATTCTGTTAGGGGTATTGTTCTATCCTTGATAATTTTAGGTAACTTTGTGGTATATTTTCTAGCTCTACAATATTGTTTTAAAGAAGAAGCAGGTACAGTATGTGTTTGAAATATGGTTATCCCATAAGATCTTGGCATTTTTATTTCCAACATTTTTTTCTTAATGACCAGTAACAAAGACTTTGGCTTTTAACAATATCTGTACGCAATGTCAACAACTTCACTTAAGTAAGCACCCTATCCAAAGTTTTTTTTTTCTGATTTATATGTAAGTAAAATTAAAATTTTGTTTTTGCCCAGTGTATATCTTTTTACATATACTATATTCAGTGCTTCCAATTTTTGTTGTCTGTTAGCTCAATTTGGGCAAATATTTCTTGCCTTTTTTCAAGCCTTTAGTCAACATTACTTTCTTATTGTTGTTGAAAGGTTATTGGTTCCACTCCAATGGGACTCGTTACTTGTATTTAGCTGAAATAGTGTTTCTGATTATTCAAACAGTGCAACCATATTCAGTTTCTATTTCTTTTCCATTACATAGAAAGAGAGCTGTATTTGTGTGTAGATACTGATAATGCTTACATCCTAGTAGTTCAGTTTTGATTTAGTGTCTGAATAGGGTTCAAATCCTAGTTGGGATTTGCAAAAATTGAAATGAAATTTTGGGAGGACATGGAATAAATTAATGCTTTTGTGAAGAAAGAAAAAAATTTATTATAAAAGTAATACCATAACTTATTGAGTCATGTGTAAAAGTTAATGATGTGCTTAATATTTACATTCAGACTGATGGTTGAATTGCAGCACATTTCATTTTTCCTCATTTGTAACTTTTCTTTTTAGTGTGAAATTTAATGCTTATTTTAAGAATCCACTTTATAGGAACTGTCTGTGTTCAATTTTGTAATTAACTAGTGCTGCAATTCTAAATTTTTATATTTAGCTTTATAAAATTGCGTCTTATGTAATTCAGTTTTTTATTTGTTCTTTTAGAATGCAAAAGATTATTTAGAATGTCGTCTCAGCAAGTCTTATAGTGCATCTAGCAACACCCTCGGCATAGATCTCTGGAGAGGAAGAAGATGCTGCTCTGGTAATTTATTATTACCACCATTATCTCAACGACAGAGTGAAAAAGCAAGAACACCAGATAACATTTCTAGACCCACAACATTACCTTTACTGACGCTTCCTAGTATTGCCATCACTACTTATCAGGATAGGTAAGTTGTTTCTTTAAAATTTAATTGTAGAACTTTCTTCCTGATACTGAAGTCGCAGACATATTTAATAGGGATTAGTGTACTATACATTTTTAAAAAATGGTCTGATTCCATATTTAATTTTAATTGTACTTTCTATGTCATGGCCATCTGACCTCGTCAGGAATTAACATATTTTGTGCTGTATCTGATGAAACAGACACAGGCATTCCGGGCTGCAATGCAGACTTGATCATCCAGCTGGAAAACTGGTCTAGAAACATTCCTTCAAATATAAAACAGCATATGGGAACAGCAACATCCACAGCAAATTGCAGTTATGCTAAAATAACAACATGATGTTTAATGCAAATACATAAATCGCCAAATTTTTGTGATTATGTCCTGATACATGTTACTTAACCCAGATGGCCAAGTATGAAGATAATACAAATCCATGAATATAAATGCTATAACTGTTGGTGCAACTTGTTCCTTTGCTGCAAGCACATGAGAACATATTTTGAGTTTTTCATCTTAAGACTGTGGAATGGATTGTGGATAAGAAGTTTAAAATATTCTTATGGTAGAGATGTACTGTACAACCTGCGGCCAGCCAGATAATCAGGCCCTTTTGCTTCCTCAACTTCTATTCTCCACTAGCCACATGGTTCCAATTACCTATGTTCATATATTTTTTAGAGTGATACCTGAGAATCAGTTAAGATGTAAGGGCTGCAGATCACTGTAAATCTGCCTCTGTGTTAAATTTTAACAATTAAGTAAATTCAAGGTAAAAATACACTTTTAAGATCTTGTTATGTAAACATCTTTGACAGGTATCAAAGTGGTTTGTCTGCTCCTTGATTGAGGGAAAAGTTTCTCACTCCTACTCAGGAGGAACATTAGCACATTTCCAGGGCAATGAACTAATTTGTACAAAGCAGTCAGTTTGTAGTTTTCCCTGAAAATTTGGTGTCCTTTTGACAGTTGGTGTCCTTTTGACAGTTCTCTCCCCCCCCCCATATAGTTAATAGCATGTAAAGGAGAGTTTTCAGTAATCTGGGGAAAAGACAGAAGGAAAAGATGCTGGGTTTAAACTCAAGAGAGTTTGAAATGTAGATACCTTATACCCTCTTTATTTTTTTATGCTGTTGTTCAATTTCTAGACCACTTTTTAACAGGTAAAATGAAAACTTTATTTCAAATTATTATCCCAGTAATATTCTGTATCCTCAAAAAATATTCAAACTTCAATGTTTTTCTGCTTGGATGTCTCTTACTGTCTATATTCCTGAAAGTAGGTGTTGTCAAAATGTCCATACTCTATAATATCTTTCAGGGTATGAACTGAAGATTTTTCAGTTAGATGACTTAAAATGATTCCTATTAGATGAAAGTGATGTCTTGTTGCAAAAAAAGGAAATAGAAAATGCCATATTTATTTGTTCTTACAACTTCAAAATAAACAACAACAAAATCATGCATTTTACCTTACATTTCCTAACAGATTAAGATTGAAGAGCTTGTTTCCAATTTACTCTTTAATCTTTACAGGTTTCTGTTATTCTGTGAAATGATCTTTAAATATAATACTTCTGTGTGCATTTTAAAAACTGAAAACATATTCAACTTAGAGTGAGATAACATCCAGGCAATAAAAATTAACAAAAGTACTTAACAAAATTCCGTATGTCTCATGTGGGTGGATAAATATGCTTTTAACAGACTCAGTGTTAGAAATATATATATAATGAATTCTGAGCTAAGTTTTATAATCAATTTATTTTATGGTAACATTTTTGTATTAATTTCCAGGAATCTTAGGTTACAGGTAATTAGACAAAATGTTCAGATTTTGACACATTGCAAAACAGGTTACTGTAATAAAAACTAAGCGTTATATATAATTGCTTCATCATCATTATAAAGAGGCTTTTGGGAGATAGCCATATGCAAAAAAAATTTCAAGTAGTTTTTAAAATGTACTTTATTTGTACTTATCTGAAAAAGGAGAAAAGAGAAAAAAGAAAAAAGCTCCCCAAATTAAAATATTCATATATAAATCAAAGCTAATATTACATATACTCATTTTACCCAGTTAAACTATTAACATTTAACAATAAGAGAATGGGAATTTATATGAATGAGATATGCAATTCAAGTTTTTAAATTATCTTCAGCTAGGATTATCAATTTGAATTTTTTTTATTCAGCAATAAAATATTTGTTCAAATGCAAAAGGAATATTTAGATCAAATATAATTGGTAAAACTTAGTAACTGAATGTGCAATACACTATCCATTTCAATTGTCTTCCTTCTAATTTTAAAACTATTAGTCATTGAAAATTCATTAACATTTGCCAACTCAATTAATCTTGCAGATCAAAATTAATCTGTAAAATAACTACTAAATATATATCTACTATATCACATAAGCGCATTATATGAATCAGTGTTAGTGTGTTGAAGCTAGCTGAACATTTTTATCTAGGTATTCTGAAGACGCTAACATGATCATAAAGATCAAATCTGAATTAACGTGCTATTACATAGCCCATCTGTCTAGTAGCTAATATAAAACATTGATAATTCCATATTTGCAAAGATAATTAGACTGTAACAGATTTAACTTTTTAGGGGGGTCCACTATGCCAATTCCAAGATGGTATTTGAAGGCGAATTTCCCACATACAAAGCTTCCCATTCGTTATTCTGAGAAAGAATATATGCTTTACAAAACAATATGGAACAATACGTCAAACTGTTCTCACTTTTAGAAAAAGTGTCTGTGTGTTTATTTTTCATTTTAAAGATCAATTCAGTTGGAAACTGCCTTCCTGTAACTGAAATTAATTATACTATGTCTTTGCTCTGGAATCATGGACAACATGTTTTGTCCTTTCGTGTGACATTTTTTCAGATATTCAATTAGTGCTTTCTTATCTCCATCTCAGGCCTTCTTTTCAGTATGACACATGCTCATTTTCATCAATATCTCTTCAGAACTTAATTTTTAGACCTTTCCTCCTCTGAAATTATTATTTGAGTATTTCTGAGTGTGGTGCTCGTAACCCACACAACACGTACAATGGAGTCTGAGCATAGCACAATAAAATAAGAGATACTTTCCATAATTTGAAAATTATATTCATCTTACATTTGTCTTTTTTATAGCCAATTATCCTGCTGCCTTATACTTTGTGGTCAACTTTTCCAAGATTTATTTTTTACAATTTCTTTAATCAAGTCAGCCAATTCTTATTCTGCAGTCATGTATTTTAATTTTGCTTCCTAAGAATATGCATTTGTCTCTATTAAAATTTAATGCTGCTGTTTTCAGTTTGATCAAACACTTTGCTAAAATTAATATATAGATAGATAGATAGATAGATAGATAGATAGATAGATAGATAGATAGATATATTTAAAGCAAACTCATAATCTATAAAAGAAGTTATCCAATCAGAAAAGGAGAAAAGGTTAATCATATTGATAAATACATTTTGAACAGATTGCTTACAAGGTGATTACATATTGATCTATTCTAAAATTTTCCCAGTTATCGATGTCAAGTTGCCTATTCAGTTTTTTTCTTTGCATTTCCTTCTTTAACACGTCTTGGAGTTCATATGTTCCTCTTAAAACCTTCATGCATTGTTAATGATCAGAAGTGAAGCTACTGCAATTAGCTGGGACACATCAGAGAGATGCATTTAACTAACTGGCTTGTTGAAATTATGCTGAGGTTGAGTTTAACTTCTATACTGAGCTTGTTGTCAAGGTAAAAACTAACCCCAACCCTAACCCAAATCCCAACCCTAATCCCGACCCCACCTTATCCCTAACTCTATAAAAAGTAATAAAATCTATACAAAAAAATAACTATTTAATATTTCAGAAATACGTTCAGGGGCAGTAATACATAAAGCATCTCTTTAAGCTCACATGGACAATTCTATTTCTGTTTCCTTTCCCCAAAAATATAAATAACCAGACTGTTTAGCACTAAGAGACTGATGTTTGAATTTCTGATGTGTAGTATCTGAAATGTAAATAAGTACAGAAATAATAGCATGTCATTCTGTGAAATTGCTATGTTGTGGTACTTTCAGGCCTAAGAAAGACATTGGCATGTGCTTATTTCTGGGGTAATTTGCATTTGCATTTTTTCAGCACAAGGCCTCGGTTGAAAGCTACTATGACCTTCTGTGATTGTATGATGACAGTATGTTCAAAAGCTGAACAACCTATTTTAGTGTCTGCTGCAGGGTATTTAAAACTAGAACTATACTCTTTTTTAAAATGCTGAACATCTGTTGATGCTTGTGGGTGGTCAGTTTTCTGCCTCTGTACACTATGCCTCCTTGCTCCTAGATTTCAGGAGATAAGACTGCTTGAAACATTTGTTGTTCCTTTTCACAGGAATTGATGGTCATACAACTAGACATATGCATACAACCCAAAGTAACAATATTAGAGTAGACAAAATGTAGGTCTGCCTGCAGAGGGACTCAAAAAAATCAGTATGGCTATTGTGAACACACAATTGAAGCCCTGCACCTTTTCCACATGTTTAAATATCATACAATGAAGCAGTGCTGTGTTCATGCAGTTGCAACTGATAGTTTTATGTTTTGACCTCCCCCAGCCTATGGAGGCTGCTGAGTGAGGAATTTTTTTGTTGTTGTTGTTAGGTTACGACCTGGAGTAGAACAAGTGGGACAGTGATTTTTATTTTGTGTTTCATCAGTTTTGATTACAGGCTATCTTCAAATTGTTTTGCAGAAGGGAGCAAGTAAGAGTAATAGCAGTACGAGGCTGCTCTCAAAATACAGTATTATGTTTGGTATCAGATCTGTTTCATGTTCTGTTCCACAATACAGTGTAGGGTCAATCCAAGTTTGAAAAGCAGGCATCATATAATCTGTGTTTGTATGGTTTAGAAAAACATTAATGAATTAGATTAATCTCAAATTCCTCTTGAGGTTATAGGCTTAAGAGAATTTATGGTCAGTTCCTCAATTAGTTCTACATTTAAAATCTTGTCTGGACTCTGTTACTCTGTTAATTTATTTCAACTGATTGAAGCAGAAAGGTATACCAATAATTGTATGCAGTCATTGGCCTTGGACATCCTGTGTGACCTTTTCTTACTGTTCCAGCAGTAAAACATTCAGTTGCTCATAGGGGCTTTCTGGAAGATATAGTTATTGATCTTTTAAAAATGATGCGCTTGAACTATGGGTAAACAATCTATAATTTTCTCAATAATTTGACATGACTGTCTGTCAGAACATTTCCTGGTATACACTTTTTAATTGTTTTCCTTCTAGTTTATTAATTCATAGTGTTATGAATGTTCATCCAGCTAGTAAACTCCATCCAGTTGCCCAATTCTACCCTGAATTAAAGGATTACAGGGCCATAAAAAGGGATTTTTTTTAGTATTATGAATGTTCATAAACTCTCCATTAAATATTTGGGTTTACTTCATAGCTTTCTTTTGTCAAATGTTTGATTGCAGAGTGGGCAAATTGACAAAAGAAAAGCTAGGTTTATATAAATCAGGGGTGTCAAAACTGCCAGCTTGCGGGCCGGACACGTCACGTGGAAGCCGTGCCCACCTCATTGCCGGCAATGGCAAAACCGGCCCGATACATTGCACGACGTCACGTGACGTTGCGAGTTTGACATGCCTGATATAAATAATGTTAAATATGTAATTGAATAATAATTTAATAAACTGTATCAAACCAAAATGATTGTTGTTGTTGTTAATTGTAAAGTCGCGTTCGACACATCGCGACCCCATGGACTACGTTCCTCCAGGCCTTCCTGTCCTCTACCATCTTCTGGAGTCCATTTAAGCTCATGCCTATTGCTTCAGTGACTCCATCCAGCCATCTCATTCTCTGTTGTCCCATTCTTCTATTGCCCTCAATCTTTCCCAGCATTAGCCCCTTCTCCAGTGAGTCCTTCTCATTAGGTAGCCAAAGTACTTGAGTTTCAACTTCAGGATCTGGCCTTCTAAAGAGCAGTCAGGGTTGATTGCTTCTAGGACTGACCGGTTTGAACACCTTGCAGTCCAAGAGACTCGCAGGAGTCTTCTCCAGCACCATAGTTCAAAGGCCTCAATTCTTTGTCGCTCAGCCTTTCTTATAGTCCAACTTTCACATCCATACATTGCAGCTGGGAAAACCATGGCCATATAAATAAATGCCTCCTTGTATTATAAAGAAACTAGTCACTGTATTTCTTATTATAACAATAAATATAGTAGCTAATTTCTTTATAACACTATTATTATAATAAACATAGATTAAATAATTCAACCATCAAATCATTTTAATTCCCTCCCTTTATTCAAATATGGGCTATTTTAGTGTAAATGTAGATAGAAATAAATGTATTGCTGAACAAATGGGTATTGTTGCCTCTCAGAAATGATATTATGTAACCATTTCTATTCTTAAAACAACTTGTATCTGAGCAGCCACTTTCACTGAACTGGTCATGTTAACTGAGAATTCTGAAAGTTACAGTCCCAATTGATTTGGAACAGCTGAGATTGCAGACACCTGATCAGGAAGATCAAGCACAAAGCCTTTTTCCTGCTTGGGTGATTATCTACATAGTATATAGATAATATAAATTTTAACATTTTTTTTTCAGAGTTGCAATAGGAAAAAAAATATATTTGCATCATAAAATAGTTTTATTGTGAAATGTGAGATTATTTGAGATAAAGCTAGTAAAAACATACTGCTTCTTTATAACACAAGAGGGCATTGCTGCTTCTTTTTTCACATGTGGTAAGAGGGTATTACTTGTTCTTAATAAAATATTTGTTCCATTGATTATAGTCATGATGTATAAAATGCTTATGAAACCAACTTTTTAAAGCAAGTTTGAATTTAATGTTATATGTCGTACTTGGTATTAATGTATACTACTATTCTGTAGTGTTTTAATAACAAAACCATTATCCTGATCTATAAGGAAAAAACAATATATGTCATAATTAGGCCTTGCTTTTCTGAGATCAATCAAATAGACACAATACTGGGAGCTGGTTGTTATAAAAAGTGGAGAAAAAAATGGGAAAAAAACATAAGGGCTTTCTGAAGTTAAGTAAATTACTTTTTGGTTCAGCTGTGATGCTGCCCAAAATACTTGTTTCATGTTGTTAAAACTGAAATTGCAAGATGGATAGTTTCCCACCAATTCTCACCTTGTGCTGCCTCTAGATCCCTGATTCTCATCTTGGCAAAGTTAAAGTGGCTTGACACTTTATACAATTTCACCTTGTTTTTTGAACTGAGTGATTGCTTGTGTAGAGAAACTAAGTGGGCAATGAAGAGAATGAGAGCGGAGAAGCTAATCATGATGCTTTCCCATTGCTGGAGATGGGGTGGTAAAAAGCTCATTGAATATACTAAATATTGTAATGATGGCAACAATGAGGATAATTGCAGGGCAAGATGAACAGCTTCTGCAGAGATTTTGGGAATTGAAGTTGGCAGTGTAGAAGTGCTCTTAAATAAGGTTTCTTAAGTCATATGCGGGTTTCAAACTACACTTCAGACTGTTGAGATAAATATGCAATAGGTGATTCTCTGATGTTTGAACATTTTAATCTCCAATTTTATCTGGAGATTTATTATTTGAAACATGCATATTTTTTAATAGCAGACCAAAAAAAAAAGAGATAGCAACTTTTAAAATTTACAAAGCAAGGAATTAATTTTAAGTAGTGAAATTTGTGTAGTTTCTTCACAGATAAAGAGAAAGAAACTTTTCAGTGAAACACTGAGATCAGTTTATTATTATTCATATTTTCACTATTTTTTATTTTGTGATTATTTTGCTAAATTTGCTTCTTGCAAACAATGTTGATAATTTAAAATCTCCAATAAAAGATAATTATGATAGGCTACCCTATTGGGCTCAATCTCGTAATAACCCACTTAGTTTTTTACTTGGGGAACTTTTATTTCTTTTACCAATAACTTCTTCCTTTAGCCAAGCCCTAAAAAATAGAAGGGAAATGTTCTATATCCCAAACCTATAAATATAATACTAAACAAACCTGATGACAGTGATGTAACCAAGCATTCAGGTATATGAGAAAGGTTTACATGAGAAATTCCCTTATTAAGTCAATGAAGCCTCTATTGTATTAAAAGAATTTATTGGGAAATGGGAAATACAGGAAAAAGAGAAAATGAACAATCATAGGTATAGTATTTCAAATAAAGAAACTATAGTAAGCATAGCTACAAAACATCTGAAATCTTATCTTTCAATACTTGTTCTAAGAACACATCAGAGAAGATGGTTGGAGAGAAATACTGAAATATGTTGATAGGTCCTTCCTGGTCCTCTAGCACAGTGGTTCTCAACCTTTTTAATGCCGCGACCCCCAACCGGTCGTAAGTCGAGGACTACTCAACCGGTCGTAAGTCGAGGACTACTCAACCGGTCGTAAGTTGAGGACTACTCAACTGGTGCAGCACCGTTTTCAGAATGGGACTTTTGGCGGGCTCAGCAGGGCAGAGACAACCTGGACAATTCCTATTGGCTTTTGAAAGCCAATAGAATTAGACTCTATTCAAGAGCGTCTATTCTATTGGCTTTCAAAAGCCAATAGAATAAAAGGGAGTAGCACAGCTAAGGAAAAGGGGAAAAAAATGGCGGACTGCGTTGTTTGGCGACCCCCGTGAAATGGTCGTTCGACTCCAAATGGGGTGCTGACCCACAGGTTGAGAACCACTGCTCTAGCAGGATCTTCACTTTCATGGGATGCAGAGTGGAATGATCCTTTGCAAACAAACAAAATACTCTGTTTTTCATGGCTGAGTCTCGCCAGCAAATCAGAAATGATCTAGGGCCTAAACCTTCCTTACTTGGTGAAATAATAAAAGCCCAACCTAGTTGTCATCAGCATAAATAGGATTGCATGGCAGAAGCTTTTAGAGGAAACAAAACTGAAATCCATTTCTTTAGATTTCTCAGCATGGGATTAGTTAATTGGGTGTTTTAGGAACACTATTGTGCCATCCCAAAACACCAATTATTTCTGTCTATATATTTTATTGCAATTGTTCTCCAGTATTTGAGGGGCTGCCCCAAAAAAGAGGGGGCCAGCTTATTTTCCAAAGCACAGAAGGCAAGACAAGAAACAATGGATGGAAGCTAATCAAGAAGAGAAGCAACATGGAATTAAGGAGAAACTTCCTAACAGTGAGGACAATTAACCAGTGGAACAGCTTGCCTTCAGAAATTGTAGGTGCTTCATTATTGGAGGTTTTTAAGAAAAGACTGGACAACCACCTGTCTGAAATAATACAGGGTCTCCTGCTTGAGCAGGGGGTTGGACTAGAAGACGTCCAAGGTCCCTTCCAGCTCTATTCTGATTGATTGATTTTGATTCCAGTGGAATCGATTACAATATGTGTTCAGACTTGTACGTAATTTTCTCACACTTTCTAGTTCCTTTCCCTGCTTACCTCCTCCTTGACCTTTACCCCACCTACAAGCATACCACTGCTAGACTCTTGTGTGCATGTCTTGTTCTCATTGATGCATTTTTAAAACAGTATTTTTAAAAACAAGGTGGGATTGAGATGTTGAGAGATGATGCAGAATGAAATTGGCTTGCCTTTCTAAAAGATTCAAGAGTGTCAAACAGAGAATGAAATGTAAAAACCTCTTTCATATGGATTGTAAGAGTCCATTAACTACTTCTTAAAACTTTTTAATTTCCGCTTTTTTTATGCAGGTGAGTTTGAAAATTTATATCAAAATGACTCATTAATCACTGACATCTTCAGAAACGTACCAATTAGTCAGGTTTTGAATCATGGCTGTAAGCTTTGAAATGTGACTTCTAACTAAAGTCATGACAGGTCATTTGTTCTCACATCATAATTCTAAAATATGTTTTTCCTTGTCCTTGGAGTTAATTTTATACTATCATTAGCTCTGGCTAACTGAGGTGGGCTGAAAAAAAAATCAAGATAATTACTAAAGGGCAGTAAAGCATTAGAATTTTCCAAGCTTCTTTGCTGCAAATTTATAGTTCCAGTTCAGATCTGGTAGTCCTACATTTGTTAAATTTGCAATTAGCAAAATATATTTTTTTAAAAAGTAATCATTCTGAAAACTTTTTTTAACATAATACATAATGCTGAAGTCCCCTGAATAAATTGTGCATGATGAAATAACAACTGCAGCAGAAACCTGAAAATAATGGTTTAAGTCATAAGTTAAATTTTATTACTGTACTTTTAGTTATTAGTTTGGTCTACCAGATCAACAAGTAACTGAAAAGTTGGTTTTGCTCCTAGGCCTGGGATTAGAAAGCTGCTTAGCTCCAATTGTTTTTTCTCAGCGGTATTTTTGAAGTATTGTAGTTGTTCCCTCCACATGTTCAGGAGTTCTTATAATCCTCTTCTAATTTTTTTTGTTTTTTGTTTATCTTATTATATAAGACACGCAGAGTTGTCTGGAACTAAATAGCCTCTAAATTTAATCAATTTAGTATTATTGTGTATTTTAATGTGCATGATATGCATCTGCATTGTAACTTAATTCTTAAAGAGAACTTGATATATTGAGTGCTGGTATCTCAAATGTCACATAGAAATTCCCATTGCTTGCTTGTTCACTTTAGGTTTGATGGTCGATACTGTGTTCTTTTGGATAGAGAGCAATTCTCTGAAATCCTATGATTTGAAATAGCAAGCAGTAGTTTAATGAGTCACCTTACTAAATAGCAAGGAATTTAAGTGAAAAGCATGCTTCTAACCATTTACTTAGCATCTGTCTGCAGTCTTCAAAGAAGCTGCATTTTTCTCAGAATCATACAGTTCATTAACTGGGGTAATTCAGTGATGAAAATAACAATGGCAGTAAGTTTTCTCAACAGGGAAAGGATTTCAGGTGCATTCTGTGGTGCACCCTGAGTTACATGGGGCAATAGGGAAATTTGAGCGAAGTTTACATAAAGTCAGATTTTTTTAAAATGTTCAGTTCCATTTACAATATATTGGCGTGTAGTAGGAAAAAATATATGAGCACATAGTTACATAAAGGAAGAGGTGGTATCCTTCTGGGCAATCTGCAAGAGATAGTACTGGGTGACCCAGTCTTGCAGTGGTTCAGCTGCTTTCTTCAAAGCTGGTCTCAATTAGTGTTGGTAGGAAGCAAGAGGTCCAGCCCATGTCTGCTCCTTTGTAGCTTGCCTCAGGACTCTTTTAAACATCTATATGAAAGTGCTAGGTGAAATAACACATCATGGGATGAGGTATGAACAATATGACAATGATACCCAATATCACATCTTCATTCCTGATGATCTAAGTGATGCTGTAGCTGCTCTCTTATGGTGACTGGTGGTTGTAGGGGTTTGGATGGTGGACAACAGGCTTCAGCTGAGCTCTGGTAAGATGGAGTGACTATGGGTTCAGGGGACCTTGGGATCTAGGAGTTTATCATCCTTAGTTTTGGATGGGGTTGCACTACCCCAGACAGATCCGATATACAGTCTGGGGATTCTTCTGGAGTTGCAACTCCTGTTCAAAGAGCAAGTGACAGTTGTGGTTAGTGTTGCACCTTTCCCTGGATCGTGAGGCCCTGTACACAGTAACTGATCCCAGTTGGATTACTGTATGGGGATCTAAATGGGGCTACCCTTGAAGAGTATGTGGAAGCTACAATTGATACAGAATGCAGTGATACAGACAGTTCTGGAAGCCTTTTGGGTGGCACATATGACATTGCTGTTATGTGAGCTGCACTATCTGCCAGTTTGCTTTCAGGTCCAATTCAAGGTGTTTGTCATCACCCTTAAAGTCTTTTATGGCATGGGCCCATGGTATCTGAGGAACTACCTTGCCCTGATGGGACTAACCCACCCCGCTCATTCCAGCAGAAAGGGTCTACTTTGCATCCCGCCAGTCAAAGAATTTCAGGTGACGAGGTCGAGAAGAAGAGCCTTTTCTGCTGTGGCCCCTTGCCCTAGCAGAGGTGAGATCTGCCTCCACATGCTTAGCCTTCTGGAAGAGCCTAAAAACTTGGTTCTGTTGCTTGGCCTGGGGCCCCAATAGGGGCCTGCAACACGGGATTGCTGATGGGTAGAGAAGATTCTCACACCCAGGCCACTTCTCATCTTGGTTCTTATTTTTTAATGCTTTTTATTCCAATTTTAATTGTTATTTAGCAGTTTTAAACTTTTTATTATATTGTAAGCTGCCCAGAGTTGTTATTGTGTTCCCCAAAAATAAGACCTGGTCTTATATATATATATATATATATATATGTATGTATGTATGTATGTATGTATGTATGTATGTATGTATATATATATATATATATATATATATATATATATATATATATATATATAATATATATATATATATATATATATATATATGCCTCCAAAAGAGGCATTAGGTCTTATTTTTGGGGGGTGACTTTTTTTTTCCTGACACATGTCTCACCTCATGGCAGTTGTACCAACAGCCCCATCCAGGAACTGCATGGCCGCCATCCCATTTCTTCTGTGATGTGCTAGTGCCACTGCCACAAGGCAAGGCTGGTGGGGGAGGGAGGCCTGGCTACAGGGGCCCTTTGGCATGGTAAGCAATTGCAGGGTGCGTGAGGCAGCTTCCCCTCTTGCCTCCTCCCCCGCCTCATGTCTAGCAACCAGACACTGTGATGGAATGGGTGGCTGGCCGCCTGCACAGGCTCTTACATAGGGCTCATTTTTGGGGTAGGGCTTATATTAGGTCCAACCCCCAAAGTCAACCTAAGTCTTATTTGGGGGTCAGGTCTTATTTTTGCAGAAACACGGTATATGAATGATATTGGCATAGAAATTTAATAAATAAAATAACATTTTAATAAAATTGTCTGATCTGTATTGTTTTTATGGACATATTAGAATATTATTAGTCTATGTTATATATGGTACATATTATAAAAGTATAATAACAAAAGGATAATATTTTTACTTATTCATTGATATTGTCCTTAATATCTGTAACACTTTTCTACAGAGCAAGCATGCATTTTTTTTCAAAGGTTAAAAAGAGACCAGAGCTGTTTATAACATCCAATATAGTCTATAAGAAAATAGTTTTTAATTACTATCTACTGTTTCTGGGCAATATAAATGATAGCTTAGTTTGGAAAAGAGAATTACTATGATTAAACACAAGTTTCCTTGACAACCAGTTAGATGTCGTGAATGCTGAATTGTTTGGGAGCTGTATATAGTCTTCAAGATTTCATCTAGAAAGGGATCTTTCTGTTTGCTTATATTTTGGTATGATGTTACGATAACATTTTGTACAAAAGTTTTAGAAGCCATACAGAATTTTAGACCCCAGTTCATTAAACTACTGAGGATTAACTACCGTAACTGCATTGTTGTTTTGTTGTTTGTGCATTTATTTAAAGACTGATTTGCTTCTCCATTGAACCATGAGAATGTGCCAACAATACTGGAAAGGGTTATTTAAGGCCATATCCCTTTTAGATAAGCTTCATTGCAATAATGTATTACATATACATACCCATGATGTTATTTTCTTTCAGGGGTGAAAAACATCATGCAGAGTGGAGAAAAGTAATAAGAAATAATAAGCCAAAGGAAATAAAGACATGAGAATAAGAAAAAGAAATTTATGCCCACACTGTTCACTGTACTTCTCTGTTTCTTTCTGTCCTTACAAACCATCATTGCTTCAAATACATCCATACAGTGCTTCAGTTATCATTTCTACTATGAAAAAGTTCAGAATAAATATTAATATAAATCCTTTGTCATTATTTTGGGATGGAATGGCAGCCTGACAGTTAAAAATCATTGTTTTGGACATGAAAGATCATGAGTTTAATAATAGCAGACAGGCAATGAGTTAAATCTAGCATTTGTGCTTATTCCATATTTACTGTCGGTTTACAATATATATTTTGTGATTTTAATGCTAATTTTTATGACAATTACTCAGAGCTTACAAGATAACTGTTGGTAATTGTGTAAAGTACAATAAACAAAACTCAAAATGTAAGGCTACCATATGAACCAAGGAAAAAAAATGGTGCAGTAATAATTATAATGACAACAACAGGATATTATAATGAACTTACCACACTGAGAATATTTATTTTCAAGAACATATCCTAGCAATAATATAGAATTAACAATGGTGTGCTTTTCAAATTTTACCATAGAAACATATAATGAGCCTTGTGATCTACAAACTGCAGTGATCATAGATTCAAAAGAGCTGGACTGAAGCTGATTGCTGGAATTAGAATATGACTTAAGTAACAAAATGTCTACAGTCTAGACTGTCAGGTCTCTTAACTTATGAGGTAAAGAAAGAAGCAAACAATTTATAAGATCATAATACCCAAAAGTTCAAATGACAACTGTCGTGAAAACAGTCCAGTTTTTTTTAAAAAAATATACTCAAAAAGCCAAACAATATTTGATTTTAAAGGTAGGCTTGCCAGATGGAGGACAAGAAGACAAAAAAGAAGACATCTTCTCTTTTGCTGAATGTCTGGTCACCCCAGTCTAGACAGGACAAGGAAACCTCAATTATTTTGATCATCAGAACTGTGTTCAGACTGTTGTCATTTGTAACTTAGTTGAATGTGTAAAAAAGCACCTTTGACCCTTGGAATTACTCAATAAGCTCTACCTAGGTACAGCATTATTTGATTGCAACTGTTAAACAATAGTTGTGATATGTAATGGTGTTCCTAATGGTAGAATATTTTTGGGTAATAGTTGTTAATGTGATATCCCACCACACCCATTTAGGTGCAGACTCTAAAGAACTATGATATTTCTGGGAAGAAAAAAAAACTTTTCTAGCTGGGTAACCAAAGAATCAAAATATATATGAATGATTGCTGCTTCTATTCTTTTGCTTTATTTAAGTTTAGTTGTTCCTAGTCTAAAGCAGGGATGGGCAATTAATTTTTCCAAGGGCCCACATGAGGAACTGAACTGTTGTGGAGGACCACTACCACCCCTGCTACTAACTACTGTTAATTACTGACATTGTACCGTGTCTCCACCAATATGAATAGATTAAGTATGGTAGCAAACTTTTTTCCTATAGTAGTCCTTGATTTATGACCACAGTTCAGACTGGAATTTTGGTTGCAGTCATTACATTACCAGACCCAGTTTTTTTTTTTTACCATTTTTACTGCAAACCAATTGCCAAGTATCTGAATTACCATCACATCACTGGGGTGGTGGTAGGGGTACAACAATTAAGGATGGATCACAAGTCACTTTTCCCAAGGCTGTTGTAACTTTGAACCATTATACGAATGGTCATAAGTCAAGGACTGCCAGAATTGATGTGTAGTATAGATGCAAATAAATATGGGCATACATTTAGTTTATGATTTATTGCCTATAATTTAGCATGGACAACTCTCAAACCTACGTAGTTTAATCACATTTTTATCCAGAAGCAGCAGAGGTATTCTGTATTCTAATTCTCAGTTATTCCAGGCAATTATCATTTCCTTAAGGATGAGTTCAGCCTGCAACTCTTTCATTATAATTACCTTAATCACAACATCTTGGATAAACAAGTCGGAACTGAAAATTATCTTCTATATGGCTCTATTTTCTTGTCACTCTCATTTTGGGTAGTGACAAGAAAACAGAGCCATTTTGGGTAGTGATGTAATATTTTTATCAGTTATAAATATTAGGTGTTTTTGCATTACACTCATTTATTGTGCATAAAATATTATCAAATTTGACCCCTCATCTACCATTAGGCTGGAAATTACCACTACAGGGAATTAGAACAAATTAATTGAAATTACAGTAAGCCTGAAAACTGTGAGCCTTAGGTATGAAAGACAGCTGGGAGGCTTTGGGCCAGTCAGAAATGTTTTATGGGGAAAATAAGAGAAGATAGGTGTATTAGGTACATATGCTGCTTTGAGTTATTTATAAAAATAATGAAAATGGGATAGAAAAAAAGAAAATATGAATTGCTTTCAGAAAGATTAACCATGAAGTACTTAATAGAAAAAAAAGAAAGCTTTTGGAATGACGTTTACAGGTCCTATATTTGAATGTTACTGAAAATCTGTAGGGAGATCTCAAACATAAAATAATCACAAAGACAAAAGAATGTTCTTGAGTTAAAAGACTTGCAAGGAACAAAGGAAGACTATTGTAGCATGGAAAAATTCTTAGCTAGATATAGGAAATGTTTGAAAGCTGTTATTTCTGCCAAATAAGGTTTTACAAAGTACTGATTAAAACCATGTACAGAGCTTTGCATCTACCATAAAATTCATTTTTTTTATTTTTACTTTGTAAATAACTGCACATAAATAGTAAATATTTATCCAATTTTGCAGAAGTCATACTTAAACTTTGTACCATATTGTGGTTATGTCAACTTATTTTTAGTTAAAGATTCACTGAAACATACAGTTTCACCAAGTCTATATTTTTGCATGTAACTGTATCTCAACTCATTTGCATGAAATTTGAAACATTTTACACCTGCATGTATTACAGTTTCCCAAATCTCCCTAAATATCAAATGGGTATTTACAAAAAAATTAAAGAGACATATATTTTTTAAAAATCCCAAATAAATTAATATTGCAGAATTCAGTAGGTCATAGAGCTGTAGTTTGCCTACAAACTTTATTTCATTCTGCTGGGGAAAAAAGGCATTAGTCTTTTTTTCCATGCTTCAAGTATTGGAAGACAGTTTTTCTGAAATTTATTTCATTTCAATTAAGTAGATTACTCCAAAGTGGAGAATGTAGCAAAGTGGATTGGAGGGACTGTAGCACAGAATTACATATATTTAGTCGTGTTTCAATCCAATGTATGTGAATTAGCTTGTACTGAGATAAACTGACAAGAAGTTAATTTGTGCTGTTTGTGGTTATCAATAATGTAATTTCAACTGAAAATATACTGAGGAGTGTTTTGGCTGTCTATATTTAGCTTTCATCTGTTGCTGTTACAATTTTTAAATATCTTGGATCTTCAGTTGCACATAATTATTATGTTTATGATTCACCTAAGCCCTATACAATGATTATCTTTCATAATGATTGTATCTCACCATAGGCAATGCATATGGATTATTTATTAATAGCCTCTGGTTCAAAATATGAATCATTTTTATAAAGGTCCCTATGTTATGATCTGTGGTTACAACAACAAACTTTTATAAATGCAGATGTCCTCTGGATTTTATTTTGGGGAAGATGAGTTCATCTTTTTTGGGTTTTGCATATATGGAAATTCAAATAATTTGTATATATGGAAAAATCTTCAAAATTTTAATGTATTTATCTTTAAATTTAATAAGTCCATAAGTTTGTAATGGGTAGTATACCATACCATTTTTTCCTACAATGTTCCAAGACATGGTTTACTTAATCATGATTTTATCAAATAAACCTTCCTGAGGGAGTTTTTCTCAAATATCTGCTGCCCACAGAAATATGTTATTGTTATATTAGAGCTCTAGCTCCAAGGCCCCCTTTGAAACTGTTCAAACAAAATTTATAAGTGCATTATTAGGCACATCTAATTATCTGTCAGGCTACACTACAGATGGGCCTAATTTTAACTGAGGCATGAAAGTGCTTTTGCACTTAAAATGTAAGCTTGAACCTTGAATTAGGAGAGCCCATAATTGTCCATTGCAACTCTCTATTCATGTAGATAATCGGAATAAATGTAATTCTAAAAGATTCCGAAGACTTCTGTTCAATAACTAACCTTGGTTGGAATCAAAGAACCTGTATGGAAGAGAAATGGTAGATGTTTTATTTAGATCTTCAGAAAGAGTAACCTCTAGCCCAGTATCTTATCACTTCATTTAACTCAGTGGACTTCATCTATGCCCAGAAGACAAGAAAGACTTTATCCTAGCTGGATATGACGTTTGATCATTAGCCTAATTAGAAGATAGATTCATTTCTCCTTTCCTGAAACATCTGTTTATGTTTTATGGAGAAAACTGAATCTATTGGTCACATTACTCTCCACTACACTTTTTACTTACCTTGACATAATGATTCAATTACATTGCTTTTATTGCAGAAACCTAAATGACAAAGATTGTTTGTTTCCTGCTCATAGATACATCAACAAGGATTTCTTAAAATGTCACAACATCTGATATAATTGCCATATCAGTCCGTCACAAGATTATTTAGACTAGGAGAGATTTTTATTTTTTTCTATTTTTCTAATAGCCAATAATAAATATACATATGTGTGGTTGGTTATTACCTATGAAATACAATGGATATTGCCAGATTTTATAGCTTTTATAGGTTTTTAATTGATTGCTGTGATATAAGAAGACAATAAAGTCTTATCTATTAAATATGCCACACTTGGCTTTATTCACACAAGTTAAATTCTAAATGATGCTACAGAGTATATTACACAAGTTAAGCTCCCTAGATACTACTTGAATGTTGGAGTGTAACAGTATGATTTACATTATCACATCCCAAGATTCAATAGAAACATATATCATCCAAGAAAATATGTATGATTTAATAATTGTTGCTTGCATTTTACATCTTAAACACATAAATATATATTAATTTTAATTCCAAAATAATTCTGAGATCAAAAAAGATTTTAAAGCCCTACCCAAAGAAATCAAACATGTTACCCAGAGTCATGGGTGAGCATATAAATGTGTTAAATATGCAAATAAATATAAATACCGTACTTTCCGGCGTATAAGACGACTTTCACAAGCGTTAAAATTGGTGCCGAAGTCGGGAGTCGTCTTATACGCCAGAAATAACGATAGTTTCTGGCGTATAAGATGACTTTCTAGGCATGCGACTCGGTGCCAAAGACGGGGGTCGTCTTATATGCCGGGTCGCCTTATACGCCAGAATATACGGTAGTTATAATTTAATCCATGGAGTATTGTTCCAACATCAGAAGTGAAATGAAAGTACAACTTTGGCAAATATACAAGAATATCAAATACACAAACATACATTCATTTGTTTTTGTCACAGTTTAGTTCACAAGTTTGGGTTACCTTCTCTTTGCTCTTGGTTCTTTATTATTCCAGCATTTTACAATTTCTGTTACATTTTTCATTGACAGGCAGTCTTTTTCTCACTAATATCTGCTTTATTATAGTCTCATAGAGTTAGATGTGCCTGCTTTAATCTTAATGAAAGTATTATGTTTATGCTTTATATCAATTTAGGATAGTGTCAGGCTGATAGTGTCAGTCACATGCTACCAGTCAAGATTATTTACTCCTTTACTGCCTCATAGTGAACATACAACAGACCATGTCTCCTTGCTTGGCTTTCTATCTATAAATATGGTAATCAAAAGTCTCTTTATGGTTTTCTCTGTTACATGGCAGAAAACAAATCCAGTACACTACTTTTTCAATCCCATTGTTCAGCTGTCATAGCCTTTACACTGAAAATCTTAAATGACCATGTTATAGGTTCAGATCTGCTTTGCATATGTGTCTGAAGTCTAGAATGTGAATTTGGCATCTTTAGAAACTGTTTTATAAATCTTTAAAAAATACTCAGCATGTTTTAACTGTTAAAAAAAGGAAATAAGTCCTCATGACTTGTTCAATGATTTGTTCAACATCATAGTACAGGTTCAATTAGCTGAAAACATGAATATCTTAGAATGCAAAATCATAAAAATATGATTAATGATAACATGGTCTTGTATATTTATTCAGAAGTAAACCCAATGGAAGTTATATATGTGGCTATAAATAGTTTAAGGTAAGTAACTATTACTATTGCATATCCTCTGCTCAAGTAAAATAGGGCAGCTTGACACGTATCTAAAAGTGGGAGAACAGCATCAGCAGCACCAATTAGCAAGAGAATTTGAGGCTGCTGAAAAACTGCAATATTTTCAGCCTACAAAATTCTAAAATAGGACTAGCCATATTTAGGATTATGATTAAAAAAGAAGAATGTGCTGAAAATGTCCTGAGTTAAAATATTTTCCCAATTTAGAAGAGTGGGGAAATGTTGTATTTTGATAGTCCTAGGTTTGAATCAAATGATAGGTTTCTAAGAACCAAGAATTTTAGAACATAAAAAATTAATTTTAGTGATTTTAGTAAATAATAATCTCATTAAAAAACAGTTAAAGTGGTTTAATTATAATGTTGTCTAATATAAGAAAATGGTATTGTATCATATCAGTTTAAAGCAAAATATCTTATCTAGGTTAGAATTGCATTTCAATGCTAAAACCTCTATCAGTGAGAATATTTATAAGAAGCAGATGATGGCCAAGTATTTATCTATCTGGACTATATATGACAGAAATGAAAGAAATCTGTATTGTTTTCTTCTTACATACTTTAGGAATGCACTATTTTTACAAGCATAACAGATTTCCTAATTCTACAATACGGCATTAATGAAGCTGAAGATAGTTTATGCATTTTTTTGAAATTTGAAGAATTCTGTGCAATTTAGCCTGCTCTGCCTACTAAGTGTTTATCGTATAATTTAATCTTATAAAAGCTGACCTTTCCTCATTTGGTGCCTAGGCTAGGTTACATTTTAGTATCTTAGTCCAATTTTCTAAAAGCTTATTGATTAAAAACTGAGATCAACAGAGACTGTTTCATTGCGGTAAAATATTATAAAATATATTCAGAATTTAAAAGAATCATTTCTTCTGGAACACTGCCTGAAACCTACATGTACCCAAAATTATTAAGAAAACATAATATTAGACAGTTGTTTATTGACAATAATAGAATAAACTGAACCCAATAAATTGTCCATAAGATTCCTAATGTGTGTGCTTGCAACTTGTGCATATGTCAAAGCTGTTGTTTCATTTATTATTCATTATTGAATAATGATATATCAAAATAATAGCCTGAAGTGGTCAATGATCAATATAATAGTAAAAGATAAGTGTATCAATGAACCTGCTATTTGCCCTTTCTTTCGATGGAATAATGGAACTTCCCAATTATTCAAGTGTTTCTACATATTTCTCTGCAGAAAGCTTTCTTGGGTTTTTCAGTCATTAATAAAATATCCATCTGCGCACTTCAGAAGAATATTGCTAAAGCAGTTCACATCTCATTTTGCCAACTGTGATTACCCATGAATAATAGAGCAACTGTTAAATATTTTTGATAAATATTCTAAACTGACTAGATTTAAATACTGAAGAAGTTCTCAGTGAGGAATCAACTACAATTATCTTAACTACAGCTTGCTTTATGGTTCATAAAATACATCATATATTATCATTCATTTTATTTAATATGTTTGTATATATTATATATCATTTTTACATAGCCACCCATTTTTGGAGATTTGTGACACTGGGCAATAATAAAAAAACCTAACAATTAAAAAAGTCAACAATTAAAACAATTAAAGTTATCAATAACAATGTAGCAGAGAGAGTTATTTTTGGGGGAGGGCAACAAAGCCATCTCACTAATTTACTGCTTTGAATCTGTTGGCTTAGTCATGTTTTAAAGGTTAGGATATCAGGGATGAGGCCAACATCACCTCAGGAGGATAATATTCCATGGAGGTGTCATGACAGAAAAAAAAATATCTCTTCAGTTTTCTCTGCGTAACTTCTTAGTGGATGGGACTTGCAGTATATCTCTCCTGCCAGACACAATGGAATGGGCAGATAGAATTAGATGGGCGTGGTCCCACAAATAACCTATACTGATGCCATGAAAACTTTAAAAGTCTTGTTTTACCAATAATTTGTCCGGCATTAAATAGCAGGATTTTCAGGTTTGAAAATTGAATGATTTCATTGATCTAACAGAATAACGGAATAACAGAGTTGGATGGGACCTGGGAGGTCTTGGTCCAACCCCCTGCTCAGGCAGGAAGCCCTATACCATTTCAGGACAAATGGTTATCCAGTCTCTTCTTAAAAACTTCCAGTGTTCTTTGAAAGATTAGTAAACATTTCTTTGTCCAAAGTAATGGTTGGAATACAATAACTGTAACAACTGTGTAGCGTGTATCCCCCAAAATATTCGATGGTCTTTAACCCCATTTATGGAGGTCTCGGAAAACAATATGCTGGCCTGAAGGTGTTCTTAGTTTCTACTTTTCACTTTTTGGAGGCCCTAAATTAAAGATCCAGCATTAAAATTAAAATACTTAGAACTGATAATTATTACTACCAGTAAATATAATTGAAATATTTAAATAGTTACCTTTTGCTTAAACACAGTACTTTTTGAAAACATAAGTGTGGAACAAATGCTTTACATGCTTTTTTTGTATCAGCCTGCTTTCACTAAGACAATGATGCCTCCTTATAACTGTTAACTTTTTAGTTTTTGGAAAGACTTCAGAGACATTTAATGCCGCATTGTGATAATTTACATATAAATAATTTAAAACCCCAATTCTATTGTGTCTGTTATGGAATATAGTAATTGAATATATTACTAGCAGTACTCCTTTGGCATCTTCACATTTGGTGGGATTTTCTATGACACCACTTCCAGTAAACTGCTCTAAGATAACTCTAACTACTTTGAGTTGTTCTGAGGCTAAACGTTAGAGAGTAGTTTGCACTTTTGCATCAGGTGGTGTTAGGCTATCAGGCGAATGCAAGACAATTAAGGAATTTAGGAAGGTGAAAATGTTTGACTGCCAAGTGGGTACATTTTAGGCAGATGTATAAGTATTTCGAAATAGGAAAATATGCGTGAAACACTGTTGAAATTCTAAAAGCAAAATCATAAAACAGGATTGTTATTTATGTGTATTATTTTTGTTTTTAATTGGGGCTAGGAAATAACTGTGATATGTGGGAAATGGATCTGATTTTCAATAAAAACAAAATAGATTTTTTTCTTGGGAGTGTTATTTGCCATTGGAGATGAAGAAACCAGGACATGAGAGAACAAACCTTGAGCTATAAGTAGAACTGGTCTGAATAAGCCTCTAGGCAGCCAAGATTGCAAGCAGAACCCAATTATGAGATACCAGACATCCAACTTCACAAAACAAGCAACATTGGTTGCCTAGTCACCACATATTAAAAAAGGTCCATAAAGAATTTGTAATACCTTAGGAATAATATGTGAAATACATTTGCTCTCCAGTCACTCTTGGATTTGAAGTGGTATACAGAGATCTGGCAGACGGATATAATTAGAATATTGGACTTCAACTAGGAAGACCTTGGTCAAGTCCACAATGAAAAACTGAGCTTGTTGGATAAATTTAGTCTGCCTCAGATCTGCCTATCCCATTGGAATGAGTGGTGATTAAATTAGGAGACAAACCACAAACCACCTTGAGGTCTCAGAGATGACATATAAATGCTATGAATGAATTAAAAAATGAAACTAGTATTTTAATTAGTTTACTCAGAGCATAATCAACACACACACACACACACACACACACACACACACCTGCATACATATACATATATTGCCCAAAGCCATCCCATTAGTGAACCAAGATTTCCTAAGATGGATCCAAACTAAACAGCACTTTACCATATTGGTTGTAAAGAGTTGTTTATATTAAAATGTGATATTTTTGTACAGAATAGAAACATCTGTTAAATGGAATTTCCCAAAGTTCCATTTTTGTTCTTTTATGTGGAGGTAGGGGAACTAGTGCCAGTTTATCTGTAATTTGTTGAAATCACGCTTTTTAGTTAAGTTGACAGGGTTATCATTATCATTTGACTTTTAAAGTGCATTGTGCTAAGAAGATATAGCATCTGTTTATATGAAGTTTTCTTTTCTTTCTTTTGGTTTGACTCATTGTTGTTAATTCTTTTTATATGGTACAATAACCTAAGTGACAGAAAGAAAAAACTTGTAACTAATTTTATCTAAATAATGTGCTTTCATAGAATGTACCTTCTGGGAGAAGCATCCAATTACTCTGCCATTAATATTATAAGGAAAGAACCAACCAAACCTCCTATACTTTGTAAGCAAGGAATATAAAATGCACCAGTTCTGTACTATGCCCTGTCATTATACTGACAATTTGACTTCTAGAGTGGAGATAGTCCAAAAAACTTCAGTGTTGAAAATCTTAATTAAAATGCATATTTGTTAATAGTAATTCAAAGTGATAATATACACATCTTAACAAGAATTTTAAAAAATAAATCTAGCCTATTCTTAAGGATCATGAGCAAAATACAAAGTCATTGTTGGTAAGAAATATTTTCTTTCTTGATCCTGTATTTCAAAATAAATATTGTATTGATTCCATAAGCTCATTTGGGAGTGTACACATTTAGTATAATTGCTGAGAATAATTAGTGTACTTATCCTTTCTGCATGGTTTATATACACATGTAATGAGTAATAGCCTGAAGAGTGGGAGATATAACATGATTCTAGTATATTTATTCAGAACTTGAGCTAATTTAGGTTAGTACAATAAAAATTAAGTAGTTTATGGATAAGTCAACATGCCTTCTGTT
This sequence comes from Crotalus tigris, assembly GCF_016545835.1. Taxonomy (NCBI): domain Eukaryota; kingdom Metazoa; phylum Chordata; class Lepidosauria; order Squamata; family Viperidae; genus Crotalus; species Crotalus tigris. Next base: position 26,848 of record NW_024097528.1, read on the forward strand.
TGTATATAGCAGGGCTTAGGCCTTAAAATATTTGTTACAGTATTTTATAAGGAAACTTCCACTATCAGAAGACAGAACATTTTATAATACATAATTACTATCGGGTTGCAAATCGTCCAATTTTAGAATTTAGGACAATCTTACTATGTTGGAGTTTAACAAAAAGAGCTTTAACAGGATTTGTTGTCTCACTTAGGGAGTGGAGCATTTTCCTCAACTTTCTGACTTACTTACAGAATAGATAAGTTTTATTTTCTTCTTTTGTTTTTATGTTCCAGGTGTTCAGCCTGTTCTTAAATCATCTTCTCTCCCTGAGCCCACTTGCATACAATTCAACCCAACAGCAGCAAGGCTAAGGCTATATTCAGTTAGTCAGTTTAATCAGTTCTAGATTTCTGCCTTAATCATTCTGTCCCCTTCCCCTGTCTGCTTTCTATCTGTCTCTATCTCTAGTTCTTTCCAGTTTTTCTTATATTGACATTCTTCTCTTGTTTTAATTTAAACTTTCTTTCTCTCTTCTGTTCTGATGCTACCATTTGCTGTCATAGTTTTCACTATTTTTAAAAACATACAAAACAAGCATATATGCAGCCTCCTGGAGCCATTTTGGGCAACATTAAAAAAAAACCATCTTAGGATACTTGCTTTCCTCAATTTCTGAAAAACCAAGAAGCTAAAACTATAACTTTAAGAGAAACTGAAATTCTGAGAGATCTAAAAAATCTTGGTCAACACCATTAAATGGAAAAGTAACAACAAGAACTTCAGAACTAAAACACATGCCCCAGACAAAAATTATATTGATTACGATGAGATAAATTGTGCAGGGAGGAAGGTAGATAACCCTGCAAAATATTGAAGAATTGCTACTTAGACAGAGCAAGCTATAATAGTCTTTAAATCCTGAGAAAGCAAGATATTTGGCAGCTCCTCAAGGAAATGCCTACATGATTCACTGGAACATAAGAAAAAGGGGAAGTAAGACTCAAAGTATCATTCTAGTTTTTCTGTGGAGTTGATTTTCTGGTCTGGTCTACCTAGTGGGTCTGACAGATTGTTCTTTTGAAAGTGATATACATTGATAGACACAGATTCATTTGATGTGCTATCAACATTATAATCTTTTTGACATTCCTGTTTTTTATTTAAAGGCTTGTTTTTGAAACATTGGATTAGGATGATATACAGTTAATTTCCTCTGTTGAAGAATTAGCAGACAATTTGTCTTCTTGAAGACCTATTATACACTTCAGGCAGAAGCTTGGGGGAAATTGATAGAGCATAAGGAGGCTCAGGCTGAGAAGAGAAGATCCAGTGTATAATGTTAAATTTTGCATGTAATAATAATTATGGTAAAGATAAAGGCCAATAGGATTTAAGCCACTCATCAAATTTTGTTGCTATTAAAATAAAAGAATTACATTTAATAAATGAAAAATCCTCTATTAGAGAACAGAAATCAAATGCAGAGGTACAGAAGGGGGATACCTGGCTTCACAATTCTATTTGTAGAAAAGGTAGTGACTTCATAGTTGAATCGAAACTAAATGTAAGACAGCAGGTGACAAGGTTCCAACAAGCTACATAGAAAGTATAGTTTTAAAGTAATATAAAGTATTACTTCTATTCAGTTTTGACCTTGAATATTGTGTCCAAATGGGATTCGGACAAAGTGGAACGGGTTCAGAGAATGGCAAGAATAATAACCAGAAGACTAGAAACTAAGTCAGAAAAAGAAAGACGGAAAGTACAGTGAATTTAGTTTTGAGAAAAGAGGGTAAGGGTATCTCAGGGGCAAGTGTCAAAAAAAAAAAAGTCAAGATAGTAATTATGACTTTATGATGTAAAACCATTTACATCAGGGGTGTCAAACTGCCAGCCCACGGGTCAGATGTATCATAGCGAAACCATGCCCACCCCGTTGCCGGCAATGGCAAAAAAGTCATGATAGGTCACGACACATCACGTGATGTTGCAAGTTTGATACCCCTGTTTTATGTGGATGAAGGACATAAAAAAACAAATTGGGCTTCACAGCTGTGATCTTAATGTTTTGATCCTCCTGTAGATATCCTGATGGATGGGGAAAAGCATCTTTCAAATAATCTAAAACATCAAAATAGTCATCTATCTGATAAGTTCTCACCTGTGTTTAGATTGCTATATGTTGTGAGGCATTGGGGTTAGTAACCTAAGGGGCCCCTTTCTATTATTTTACTATTTTTCCTTAAATCTTATACATGTTTTAGTACATCTCCTTTAATTACAGCCAAGTCTGCTTTTGAAAAAAAACCCAGTTAATAATGTTAGTATAGTATAATTAATGCTACATTAGAGAGTTTGTTTTAATTAAGTCAAATACTAACTGTCAATATGCATTACAGTCACTCTTTGTTTAGTGCATGGGTGTCAAACTCGTCATGTAACGTATCGCGACGTATTGTGACTCTTTTTGTTTTGCCAGCAATGGGGTGGGCGCGGCTTTTGTATGATGAAACCGGCCTGTGGGCCAGCAGTTCGAGAGCCCTGGTTTAGTGGCTACCTTGTTAGTCACAAATATAATGGTAATAGTAATAATAAATCATTTTCTAATAAATGTACACATTTACAACTGAATTAAAGCCTTCAATGTAAGATCTGTTCAGTTTCAAGTTGCAGCCTCAGCTGGTAGGAAGATTCTAATTAAGGTCACAGATGTTAGCTCTTTTTAGGAAAACCTTGTACCATGGAGAAAAGCAGTTCAAGAAGAGATAGCTTGTTTAGGGAACCTCTCTACTCTGTGAGGGGGCAAAAACAATAAAAAAGGCATAGGCTATCATGTCATCCTTAGTCCTTCTTTTCTCTAGACTAGCCATACCCAATTCTTGCAATCATTCTTCATAAGTTTTTGTCTCCAGGCCTTTAATCTTCTTAAAACTAACCAAGGTAATTCTGTAGCGAAGAAGCTATTAAATCTACACTCTAAGTGTTGTAGTATGAACAGCACAACAAGACATGCATGACAGATTCAGTTTCCCCACTGGGTAGGGTTTTAATCAATGTTGTATAGGGATGTTGTGATATCTCCTTTCACTGGAATAGATGGGAAGACATTGAATCAGGGAGAAGTGGGGACTGTGTGGGTGTTTGATAATAGTTAGCTGAAATGAAAGAACTTCCAATTTTATAGCTCTGCAATAGGGAGAGATTTTACTACAATCGTTCTGGAAATCAGTGTCAAAGACATATTGCTTCTGTTGCAAAATTTCTCTTACATGTTCAAAATTTCTCTTACATGTCCAATTAAATATTGGACTGGATGACCCCAGTATCTAGGGTTTTGTTCAGTGCCTTTTCTCCATAGTGGCTGCAAACTGTGCAAGAAGGTGAAGAAGGCAATATACCTCTCACTGAAGATGAATTTTGATCAGAATTTGAAGTGGAAAAGCTTCATCTGAGCCTTTAAAGCAGGGGTGTCAAACTGCCGGCCCACAGGATGGTTGCATCATATGGAGGCCGTGCCGAGCCCAGCTCCAGCAATGCAAAAAAGTCATGGTTCGTCGCGACATGTCACATGATGCGGCGAGTTTTACACCCGTGCTTTAAAGGAACTAGTCCAGATTATAAAATGTTGGACACACTCTGGAGAACTCAGAGCAAAGCTTTAAAACATTGGAATTTGACCATTTTGAATCTTTGTAAATGCAGCTTCATGAACCTACAACAGAAGACTAATCGCCTTAGCTTTAAAAATGTGTATAGCTATGAACTTACGATTGCTGCCAGCAAAATGCAGAGTTTTGTTGGCAGTCCTAGGGGCCCAATAAGTGACATTTTTTATTTGTTTCTTCCAAGCAGCATAAAAATGAAAAATAATTCTGAGATATTTTGAAGCCTTAATTTATTTTATGTTCTAATTTATTTCCACATGATAATTACAGCTACTAAGCATTTTAATAAAAATTACTACTTTTGTCTTGAAATGATTGATGCAGAGTTTTACCACCTCATAAACGAAGGCAAAGATTTGAGGCTCCACCATTAGCCTATTTGCTTGGTGGAAAGATTGGATACATAACATAAACAAGAATTGAAATGGGGATGCTTGCTGGCTTCGGGGGATGAAATTCATTATTTTTCATTATTTTTAATAGCTTCAGTTATACAGTTAATGTAAATGTTGAAAATAAAGAATGCTACGAATTGTTGCAGAGAGACACCTGAGGCAGATAGGACTTGCACTGAAATATTATGCAGTTTTGTAATTCAAAGTATCGCACTTAGACTGATACAGAATACTTCACTTCTACCCAAAACCTATCTCTGAGAATTGAATCAAATGCCACTTTTAGGCCAATAAAGGCAACAATATTTTGATTATTTCAAAAAAAATTATATTCCTGTCATTCTCCTTAATAGCTCTGGGTGGCTTACAGAGAACAATAAAACAATAAAATGTAACTGATACAAACTGTAAAAGGTAAGCACTAGTATTAAAAGGCCAGTGAAAATAAATAGGTTTTGAACTTCTCTGTAAATTGTTTTAAGGATGGCTGCTACTTCAAATCCATAAAATCCAAGCTGCCACAGAGAAAGATGCAGTGATTGGTGATGTCAATATATTCATAAAAAGTGCCACATTAATGACCTAAGAATCCAATGCAGACTATTCAGGAGTAGAAAGTCCTGTACATAGATTTAGACCTACAATGTGCAAGGTTTTATGTATCATTATGTATAAGACTGTATGCACCTTTAATTTTATTTATTTATTTATTTATTTATGAGACTTACATACCGCTTTAAGTGCGAGCACTCTCTAAGCGGTGTACACCAGTAAGCAATGTATATATGTGTGTATGTATGTATGTATGTATGTTTATCTGATATATATATATATATATATATATATATATGTAGGTCTTTGGTTGTTCGGGTTTTCTCCCGCGTAAAATTGGAAGTGTCTTGGCGACGTTTCGACGAAGTCCCATTCGTCATCTTCAGGCTGGTGTTTTCAGCTTCGTGCTTCGAGCAGCAATGTGTGGTCTTAGCTGTTTCTTCCTTTTAACTGCCAGTGGGGGTATGAACTGATTGGGTGGGAGCTTGGCTGTGTTCTGATTGGGTGGAGGTGTGTTCTGATTGGTTAGGGGCTTGGCTGTGCTCTGATTGGCTGGGGGGTTGGCTGTGCTCTGATTGGCTGGGGGGTCGGCTGTGCTCTGATTGGCTGGGGGAGTGTTCTGTTTGGTTGTGCTCAGGTTAGTCTGAGTTGCAGAGGGGTTTAAGATTTTGGGCTGCCTTGCTATTTTTTGGCTTCGCGTTTGTGGTCGTGCCTCAATGACTGACACCCTCCATGAAAATGAGGCACGACCACAAACGCGAAGCCAAAAAATAGCAAGGCAGCCCAAAATCTTAAACCCCTCTGCAACTCAGACTAACCTGAGCACAACCAAACAGAACACTCCCCCAGCCAATCAGAGCACAGCCGACCCCCCAGCCAATCAGAGCACAGCCAACCCCCCAGCCAATCAGAGCACAGCCACGCCCCTAACCAATCAGAACACACCTCCACCCAATCAGAACACAGCCAAGCTCCCACCCAATCAGTTCATACCCCCACTGGCAGTTAAAAGGAAGAAACAGCTAAGACCACACATTGCTGCTCGAAGCACGAAGCTGAAAACACCAGCCTGAAGATGACGAATGGGACTTCGTCGAAACGTCGCCAAGACACTTCCAATTTTACGCGGGAGAAAACCCGAACAACCAAAGACCTACATACAAACACCCGCGAAAACCTCAGAAAACATATATATATACACACACACACACACACACACACACACTGGTTTTGGAAACCAATGAAACTGATTCAATATTTAATTAATGAGGCATGTTATGATTTTTTTTTAAAAGCAGCAATTTTACTTGCAAAAGAATGATCTGAGTGACATTGGCAGCATAGAATTGTTATAAATCTTTATACTGTAAGTGAAACTCAGGTACAGGAGGGTTTTTATCATCCCTGGCCCAGACAATAATTGTGAATAAGAAAAATTTTAAAAGTCTGGATAGTGGACGTTGCTATGGCTGGAGATAACAGAAGAGAAAGACCTGCAATTAGAATTAGAATGACTGAAAGAAAGCAAGATAGTACCAATAACAAAGAGGCTCCTTGGATGCAATTCCAAAACTTCTGGAGCATCACCTGAACATCACCAGCACTGACAAAATCACTATCAATCAATTGTAAAAGCCAACTTTACTGGGAACGGTTTACATCCTGTGATGACATCTTTCATATTGAACAATATTATCTGCCTATCCTAGGTCCTTGGGAAGGACTCAAAGCTAAACAAAAATGTCAAATACATCCTAAATATTGGCTGATTATGCGACCAGCCATAATTTATTAAACTTGTATGCTATCCAACTCCCAAGGATTCTGGGTGACTCAGGGTAGCATATTATATAGGCAATGTGGAATATTAAATTGAGCCAAGGAGAAAGTTCTTGGATACAATATGCAAGTTGGATTTCACAAATACCTTGCAAAAATTGAATATTCCATTAACTATCTAGTTTGCAGTACCTATGGATTATGGCAGGATTATTTCAATATCAAATACTCAGTGTTTGATTTTTGGTTTTCTTCTATCAAATCCCAGCAACACTACAAAACTGACTTGAAAAATTACATTTTTGAAAAAAAACTTTCTGTGGTTTCCTCCCCCCCTCCTCCGGGCTGAGATATAATTTTGAAATACCAATGCCAACAAAAGGCTAGAAAGGAAAAAGAATCTGAATCTGCTTAAGACAGGCTTGTCTCTGCCAGAAGGGAAAATGTCCCTAGCGGCTTGTTTCCAGAAACAGGAGTGCATTCAACATACATCTAGAAAACTGGAAGATGTCTCTCAAAATAAACTAAATTGTTCCCCGATTTGTTGTTGTTGTTAATTGCGAAGTCGTGTCCGACCCATCGCGACCCCATGGACAACGTTCCTCCAGGTCTTCCTGTCCTCTACCATCTTCTGGAGTCCATTTAAGTTCACACCTACTGCTTCAGTGACTCCATCCAGCCATCTCATTCTCTGTCGTCCCCTTCTTCTATTGCCCTCAATCTTTCCCAGCATTAGGCCCTTCTCCAGTGAGTCCTTCCTTCTCATTAGGTGGCCAAAGTATTTGAGTTTCAACTTCAGGATCTGGCCTTCTAAAGAGCAGTCGGGGTTGATCTCTTCTAGGACTGAGCGGTTTGAACGCCTTGCAGTCCAAGGGACTCGCAGGAGTCTTCTCCAGCACCATAGTTCAAAGGCCTCAATTCTTTTGCGCTCAGCCTTTCTTATGGTCCAACTTTCACAGCCATACATTGCAACTGGGAAAACCATGGCCTGAACTATACGCACTTTTGTTGGGAGGGTGATGTCTCTGCTTTTTAGAATGCTGTCTAGATTTGCCATAGCTTTCCTCCCCAGGAGCAAACGTCTTTTAATTTCTTGGCTGCAGTCCCCATCTGAGGTGATCTTTGAGCCCAGAAAAATAAAATCTGTCACTACCTCCATTTCTTCCCCATCTATTTGCCAGGAATTGAGAGGGCCAGATGCCATGATTTTGGTTTTCTTAATGTTGAGTTTCAAGCCAACTTTTGCACTCTCCTTCGTCACCCGCATCAAGAGGCTCTTTAGTTCCTCTTCACTTTCTGCCATTAGAGTGGTATCATCTGCATATCTTAGGTTGTTGATATTTCTCCCGGCAATCTTAATTCCAACTTTTGATTCATCTAGCCCTGCCTTTCTCATGATGTGCTCTGCATATAAGTTAAATAGGCAGGGCGACAGTATACAGCCTTGCCGGACTCCTTTTCCAATTTTGAACCAATCAGTGGTTCCGTGTTCGGTTCTCACTGTTGCTTCTTGACCCACATATAGGTTTCTCAAGAGACAAATGAGATGGTCTGGTACTCCCATCTCTTTAAGAACTTGCCACAATTTGTTGTGATCCACACAATCAAAGGCTTTTGCATAGTCAATGAAGCAGAAGTAGATGTTTTTCTGGAACTCCCTAGCTTTCTCCATGATCCAGCGTATGTTGGCAATTTGATCTCTAGTTCCTCTGCCTCTTCGAAATCCTGCCTGTACTTCTGGTAGTTCTCGATCCACATACTGCTGGAGTCTAGCTTGTAGGATTTTAAGCATAACTTTACTAGCATGTGAAATTAGTGCAATGGTGCGATAGTTTGAACATTCTTTGGCATTGCCTTTCTTTGGAATTGGAATGTAAACTGACCTTTTCCAATCCTGTGGCCACTGTTGAGTTTTCCAAATTTGCTGGCAAATTGAGTGTAGCACTTTTACTGCATCGTCTTTTAAGATTTTGAATAGCTCAGCTGGAATACTGTCACCTCCACTAGCTTTGTTGTTGCTCAGATTTTCTAAGGCCCATTTCACTTCACATTCTAGGATGTCTGGTTCGAGGTCAATGACCATCTCATTGTGGTTATCTGGGATGTTAAGCTCATTCTTGTATAGTTCTTCTGTGTAGTTTTGCCATTTCTTCTTAATCTCTTCTGCCTCTGTTAGGTCTCTGCCATTTTGGTCCTTTATCATACCCATCTTTGCATGAAACGTTCCCTTCATATCTCCAATTTTCTTGAAGAGATCTCTGGTCCTCCCTATTCTGTTGTTTTCTTCTATTTCTTTGCACTGTTCATTTAAGAAGGCATTCTTATCTCTTCTAGCTACTGTCTGGAATTCTGCATTCAATTGGGTGTATCTTTCTCTTTCTCCTTTGCCTTTCGCTTCCCTTCTTTCCTCAGCTATTTGCAAAGCTTCCTCAGACAGCCATTTTGCTTTCTTGCATTTCTTTTTCTTTGGGATGGTTTTAGTTGCTACCTCTTGTACAATGTTGCGAACTTCCATCCATAGTTCTTCAGGCACTCTGTCTATCAGATCCAGTTCCTTAAATCTATTTGTCACCTCTACTGTATATTCATCAGGAATATGATTTAGTTCATACCTGAGTGGCCTAGTGCTTTTCCCTACTTTTTTCAATTTAAGCCTAAATTTTGCAACGAGAAACTCATGATCTGAGCCACAGTCAGCTCCTGGTCTTGTTTTTACTGACTGTATAGAGCTTCTCCATCTTTGGCTGCAGAGCACATAGTCAATCTGATTTCTATGTTGACCGTCTGGTGATGCCCATGTGTAGAGCCGTCTCTTGGGTTGTTGGAAAAGAGTGTTTGTTATGACCATCGTATTCTCTTGACAAAATTCTAGTAGCGTGTGCCCTGCTTCATTTTGTACTCTAAGGCCAAACTTGCCTGTTATTCCGGTTATCTTTTGGCTTCCTACCTTAGCATTCCAATCCCCCATGATGATAAGGACATCATTTTTGGGTGTTAATTCTATAAGGTGCTGTAGGGCTTCATAGAACCGGTCAATTTCATCCTCTTCAGCACCAGTGGTTGGGGCATAGATTTGGACTACTGTGATATTGAATGGTTTGCCTTGGATTCGAATTGAGATCATTCTGTCATTTTGGGGATTGTATCCCAGTATTGCTTTTCCTATTCTTTTATTGACTATGAAGGCTACTCCATTTCTTCTGAGGGATTCTTGCCCACAGTAGTATACCTGATGGTCATCTGAGTTAAATTCACCCATTCCTTCCATTTTAGTTCGCTGATTCCTAAGATGTCGATGTTCAGTCTTGTCATCTCTTTTTTGACTACGTCTAGCTTGCCTTGATTCATGGATCTTACATTCCAGGTTCCTATGGAGAAAAAATCTTTATAGCATCGGACTTTCCTTTCACCACCAGATATATCCACAGCTGAGCGTCCTTTCGGCTTTGTTCCCCGATAGAGCATATATATGCTTGAAAGCCACATAGTGTATGGCTGATTAATTTTCTTTTTAAAGTTCATACAAAAATTGATATACATTTGTCCTCTCTATTATACAAAACATATTAGGATGCACACAAGAGAGTGGCGTGGTGGCTTAGAGGTAAAGCCTCTCACCTCGCACTTGGAAGGTTGAGAGTTCGATTCTAGGTAGCGGCAGATGTTTCTCTATCAGGGCGCAAAGAGAAAATACCTGTTGCAAACTCCATGTAGACGTCAGGAAGGCATCTGGACTGATGGTATCCACAGCATTCTGGATTCTTCTGAAACAACTATGGTATTGTTTTTAAACTAAGTATGTTTAGTTTACTTGTTTGCAGTATGTTATCAATATATTTTGCAAGACCCTATAAGTATGAACATAAGGAAGCAAATAAATAAATGAATATTGTGTTTTTATTTCTGTAGTATTGGAAATCAGATTAAAGATAGCTGGAAAAACTTTATTTAGGAAAATGTTGATGGAGCTTCTCAATCATCCAGGTGAAGTTGTCTGAAGGTTAGATCACAGGAACTGGACATACTTTTATTTTAAAAACATTTTTTTTCAAAAGTGCGATTTTCAAGTCAATTTTTTAATGCTGCTGGATTTATTCAGAAAAGCATCTTTTAAAGCCTCCAATACAGTAGGAATAAAAATAAGCATATATCTTACATATTTTGAAGGCTGGCACAGTTTCTGCTGATTGTGCAAGTTTATCACCTAATTTCTTTCTCAATGTTGATGCCAAAATTTTGACAGTGCCCCTAGACATAAGCTAGAAAAAATATTACCTTTGTGATTCCATCCTGTGCAGTCTGGTTTTATAAAAGAAGAAAAAGTCTTGGGTTATGTTAGGTTAGTAATTGGCATTTTATTTTATTTTTTTATTTTATCATTTCTTTATTACCGTATATGCCGGCGTATTAGGCGACCCGGCGTATAAAACGACCCCCGTCTTTATAGCCGGGCCGCATTCCTAGAACGTCGTCTTATACGCTGGAAACTACCAGTATTTCCGGCGTATAAGACGACTCGGCGTATAAGACGACCCCCGTCTTTGGCACAGATTTCAGCGCTCGCGGAAGTCGTCTTATACGCCGGCATTTACGGTAAATTTGTGTGCTCCCATCTTACCATGAGGTGACTCTGGGTGGCTTACAACATTAAAAGCAATAAACTCATTAAAATATATATCTAATCATAATAAAAATACAGATTATGACTAAAAGATGGGGAGGGAGGGAGAAGAATGTATGAGGGAGAGGTGAAATCTGCTATTCATCCATCCACTACTTCCTGTGTAATACACCCCCATTGGGACTCCAAGCCAACTGGCAGAGCCAGGCCTTCAGGCCCTTATGGAAGGTCAGGAGAACGGGAGCCAATCTCACGTTGAGGGACAAGATGTTCCACAATCTGCCCAGCCACTGCACATTGCACTGGTTGTAGCTTCTGAATGCTCTTCAAGGTAGCCCCACTCCACAAGGCACAATGTAGAGTGCATTGTGGTAATCCAGATTGATGGAGTCCAGGGACTCCTGATCCAGAAGAGGCTGCAACTGGTGCACAACCCAAAGTTGTGCAAAGGGTCTCCTAGCCACAACTGCCACCTGCAGTTGCAGACCAAGTTTGTCTGGAGTAGTGCCACCCAGTTCAGAACTAAGGATGTTAAATATATATTCAGAAAAACAGGAATCAACAGAAGTGATTTTGTGGAAAGAGCCTTTGATATAGTACAGTTCAAATTCATGGATAAAGTTTTGGCTGAATATGGATTTTTTGTTTCTTTATTAATTGGATTAAAATGTGCTATTCACATTCTCTTGTCAGCCTTTGTACAAATGGAATTATTTCCACATTTATCAAGATGTCTTACCAAATATTTCTTTATTTCATCGTATGTTTAATACAGGAACATTCAGAGAATCAAAAGGCATTATGGACATAAAATTCAGGTGGTGCTGAATTTAAGTTGTCATAGTATGCTGAAATATTATGACATATATGTAATTATGAATATTCTATGCCAAAATATATTGATAAAATACCACTGTTTGGTAAACTGTTAGGTAACTCTGTTAATTAGAATAAGCCTCATATGGTTGATAGAGACTCTAATGTATTTATGAATATTTATAAAAACGGGGACTTCATTTTGTATTTGAAATCTTTTAAGTATCTTGGAATATTTATTCCAAAGGAAAAATATAGTAGTAAATATTTCAAAGTGGTATTGAATAAACAGAAACACCAATTAGCTTATGGCAAAAGATAAATATGGAAATGAATATTAATTCAAGGTGCATATAGGTACCCATGAATTCCCATGTTAATATCTTTAAAATATTTCTAGCAGATTGACAAAATATTTTTTTTTAAATTATGGGAAGAATAAAACTTGAGATTTATTTTATCTGAGATGTAAGATTTATATAATCTGAAGATAAACCAGTTGTATCTGTTAAATCAGTCACCATGTGATTGTGCTATTGTTAACTTTCTGAACTTTTTGCTTTATTGTTGGACAGGCATATGTATGTGAAATGTATAAATCTCATACATATATGCATACGTACATTTTAACTTCTATTTCTCTATGAAATTCAAGCAATGAACTCCCAAAACAATTATAGACAAAATTTTAAAAATTGCTGTTAGAAACCTATGACATCAGCCTATGGAATATTTGACAGAGACGCATTTAAAAGATTTGGGGATAAAATTAGAATATTCACCTTTATTTATATTTTAAATTTATACTTTGGGATAAATTCAGTGTGAAATATGTGGTTTTTTATGGAAGAGTGAGTTATGTAGGAACGTATGGGCTAATTGTGTCAAGACAGATCAGCTAATTACTGATCATATTTCCGAGTTATTGCAAGAGGAATCTGAATAGTCTAAAAGTGTCCCACATAGCACTTTATCCACTTTAATGGCAACAGTCCATTAAGTACCTTCTGATTTCACAATTTTGTCCAGATGCATTAGTAACATCTAAACCTTCTAAATTAGTCTCAGCATTGAAATGTCTTTTAGGCTTTTTCAAATGTGCAACATTTTACAAATGGCAATTAAAAGCATTGTTAGGATGAATATTAATTATTTGGAATAACTTTGGAATAAGTAATAGAGATACACCATATTAAAATGCATCATTAAGGGCTTTAAAATATATTCAGTACTTTTCTTAATAAAATGAGATTCATTCAACAAAATATTCTTTTTCCACATTTATTAGATACTTCAGAGGATGTTGGAAAACAGTTGGCTGTCACCTTTGTTATATTGGAAGTCAAAATGATGGAAGAAACATGAAATATACATTAGATATGAAGTTATCCAACCATCATCCTATTTCAATGTAATATCCATTTGTTTGTCAATGTGGTGTTACAGAGATCAAGACAGTTTAGAGACATGAACGTGCTTTCAAATTATATATTCCAATTTTGGAATCAATTAATATATGAAGAACTGTAATTGTAGTGCAGGCTCAAATTATGTAGTGACCTAAGTCTTGGAAAAGGCTCTAATGCTGGGAAAAGTGGAAGAACAGAGCAGAAGAGGAAGACCAGCAACAAGGTAGATATACCCAGTTACAGTGGCAATGAGTGGAAGACCAAAAAGACCAAGTTAGGAGCAGAACATCATAGAAAATCTATCTGTATTGTTGCTAAGAATTGAAAACAATTTGATGGCACATAATCAAGTGCTTGTAGAGCAAGGCTTTTCAACCAGTGGTACGGGTACCACTTGTGGTACATTGGCACCTGGCAGATGGTATGCGACCATCCTAGAAAAGTGGTAGCGGGGGAGGAGAATGAGCTAAACCGGTGGCAGCACCGCACAAGCCTGGGCAAGAGACGGCTGGAACTGCAGGGCTGTCAGAGCTCAGCGGAAGCACCAGGATCAGTGCTGTTTTCCAGATGATCGGCGCTTCTTCGGGGCTGTCAGGGCTCAGCAGAAGCGCCAGGATCAGCGCCAGGCTCCAGCTGGAGCTCGGCACTGATCCTGGTTCTTCTGCTGAGCCCAGAAGAAGTGCCAATCAGCATCTCCAGGTCTTGTGATTTACATTCAGATGCTTGGCAATCGATTCATATTTATGATGGTCACAGTGTCCCAGGGTCATGTGAAGTGACCCAAACCTGCTGCAACCACCCAGCAGATGGGGGGAATAAAAACCAAACGCCCCCCACCCCACCCCCGCTGCCAGTCCTCAACAGAAATGCTCACAACAATGAAAACCTCGGACAGGAGGAAGAGCGCCGCCTGGCGGGCAGACAGACAGGTGTCTTGCTCGGCTGTGGCTTGGGGGGCACTTTTTTCAGTGCCATTGTAACTTCAAACAGTCACTAAGCGAACTGTTGTAAGTCGAGGACTACCTGTACTTTATCACTTTTTCTCTTTTTGGGGGGGGTCATCAAGTTTTTGACACCTTGCTAGGCGACTGGTGATACTTGGATGTTGCCATATCCTAAAAGTGGTATAATGGGTGAAAAGGTTGAAAAGCCCTGTTGTAGAGCATGTGGTAGCATTTACTCTTTTACAGGGAAAGTGGCATCTCAGATTTGAAACCTTGGATTGATGTTTATTTATAATTTTTTTCCACTTTTTTTTCATTTGTATATTCTTCTTGTATTTATATATTAAAGCAAACACATTTTAAAAATATAATAATTATAATAAATTATTAATACATTTAATAAATTTCAAAAATAAAAATAAAATATTTTTTAAACTTATTTACATATGGGACACCATAGAACCTATGTGTTTGAACTGGGATTATGGGATTTTTATTTAAGACCTACCACTCATATTTCTTTCCAATATAATCAAAACATCTCCACTCTTAGTCAAAAACCTAACACTAGCTATATTCTCATGCTCACCAATGACTCTGTTTTTATTGAGATATAAATCCAGAAGGGAAGCATTTGTTTATTCATTTAAAACATTTACATGGCCATCCATCTTAAAAAGCAAAGCCTGGGTAGCTCATAACCGAACACTATGTGCAAACAGTAAAAACAAAAAATAAACAGAACAACCTGGTGCCATAATCCATCTTGCCCGGTACAGCCCACAACACTCTCCTCCCACTCTAACTTCATACTAATCCAACATGGGAAAAACCAGCTCTTTTGTTTTCCAGAAAGTGAAAAGGTACCTGCTGGATCTCAAGAGGGAGGGTGTTCCATAGATAGGGGCCCAAACCCCTGTCAAGCACAAACCCCAAGAATGACACGTGGTGATACTTCCAGGCTGAGTTCTTTATTGTTTCCACACCTGTAGACAGAATCAGAATCTTGCCAGACTAAGCACTGTACTATCTACATTGATCTATTCTGAGAACTATTAGGGAGGAACTGTCTTCACGGTCTTTTCTCACACAAAATATCTGGACTAAGCTGCCTCTTATTTCTCTGGAATGCACCCCCACCCTTCCTGGGAATCCAGCCTACTACATTCTTTCACATCCTGCAATGGAAAAGGGACCCTGTCTAAGTCCCGCAAAATGGAAATATTTAAGGAAAGAGAGCTGGAGCGTGCCTATCCTAGCCAATCTGGTGGGAAAAGCAGACGTCCCGAGTTCCACAAATAACCCGATCCCATGCTCTGTAGGACTTTAAAGATGAACGGGAATTACCATAATTGTGAATTGCCACAGCTAGAGGATCAGGCTGAAATTTGCTGATGAGTATCCAATATTAAGATCCAAAATGAAATACTAGATAAAACTGTATTCCTATTTCAATTAAAAAGCCTGGATTTAAGACTCATTAGAGTGAGTCAAGCAGTAACTCACCATCTCTTTGCATTGCTGATTATAAAGCTTTGAAGTTTTCTGCCTGATTTCAGAAGTGTTATATTGTTTCTTTGCAAGATGTTAGCAATCATTTAATTCTTAAATGGGTTTAAGTGCTTTCTGCCTGCCTACCCTACTACTATTGTTTTTGCCCTAGCACTAACACTTCCCTTACGGTCTTAAAGTTTTCAGGAAATATAGGATTAGTAAAGCTTTTTTTATTGTAGGTGTCAGACATATTTTAATTTGCCATAAATTCATGACAAGTCTTTACATGATTATCCTTATTTCACATTCTTATGATAGCTTTGTATTTGTTCAGCGATTATAAAACTGGTGTCTTGTATACAATTTGTTTTGAAGCTGTCAGATTGATAAAATGTTGTGCTGTTTTAATGTATACGGAAGGACTAGCACACAGTTGTCAAAATAATCTGAACCAATCAGCATGTTGTAGGAGGAGCAGTTGCAATCTGAGCCGTGAACAGATAATTCTGAATGAAAAACCTTTCAAACAAAACAAGCCGAATATCAACTAACCATTTTCAATTAGATCTGATAATAAGAAGGAGAACAGTTATTTTTCAGGGATCAGGGAGAAACAACATCACAATGTTCTATTTCTGTTGATTAAGTATTTTAATCCGAACATTATCTGGCAAAGGACTTACGGGGAGTCCTTATGAATTTTTCATGAGCTGCATATGCTGCTGAATGAATTCAGTGAGTGTCACACCATGTAGCTTGCAGACAACCCACATCCACAAGGAGGCTACTGAAACAGAAAGCACTTTGGTGCATTTTCAGAGGCAAAGCCAAGCCTGATAAAGCTCTTTTCTGACAGGATTGATTTATCCATTCTTCGATTATGCTGCCATTTCTTTAGGCAGCCTTTTCATTCAGGTCTACATGGGATGAATGATCAGCACAGAGCTAGTCGATTTATCAGCATTTGAATCCCCAGCAATGTATTTGGGCTGTCCTATTGTTGTGTTTTTTGTACGGTGAGAGCTAACATAATCTCCAAGCTATGACAGCAAAAGATTCTTCTAGGGAACTTGCTGCTCCAGAGACCGATATTTATATAAAGACTTTCAAAGAACAAATGCATTTAGAACTTGAGCTGCCCAGAGTGTCCGGGAACAGAACCACTTCTCCGAAAATATCCCCCCGCAGTTCTCCAAGGAACTCTCCATGCTTTTTCAGAAAGTTGCTGGTGAATAAAAGCATCCGTCAACGTCGACGTTTCACAGTGGCACATACATGGTAAGATGACTTTGGTATTGATAGTTATTCAGCAGGGGGCATGTGTGGCTTTTTCTTTTATACTTTAAGAAAAAAAGAAATTCTGTCTTCTTCCAGAGCCAGCTGCAGTAATAAAAGAATGTCTAATTGGATCATTTGTGCAGCTCCTGTCCATATATAAATAAATACCATATTTGTGAATTCTGATTAATCTTTACTAATTTTTTAAAAAAATGTTTCTCTGAATCATTCATTTTCTTAGTCTGATGTAACCAATATTATCCTGCTTTGGGGTGTTTTGAGAACCCAAGACTGCTATGTTTTGATTTTCATTTGACTGTAGGGTAAAATAACCCTTTGTGAAGCATCTTGAAGGAAGGTCTAGCAGTCGGATAGCATAAACTGACCATTTTTGGCATTTCAACTCCTTGTGTGTTTGATTGAAACTGATCTGGTCTGAACTGCATTAATAATAAAGAATGAATAGGATTTTTTCCTATGAATTTCTGCTTTTTTTCTATCTAGGTATCTGTTCTATAGTTATGCCTTCTATTCCCACTTGATCATTTAAATCTAATATTTTCTGTCTTAATTCATTAAAAAAAACCCTTCAGTTATATCTGCAAATAAAAAAAAAAAACAAATTGCAGAAGGGTAGGAGTTAGGAGGAGAAACAAAATCTCAAGTATGTAGATAATAGATGTTCTACTATTGTTGAATTAGGATTTTTGTCCTATTTTTACCTACCAAGCAGATAAATAATTTAAAAGACTTCATGTTATAAAAAGTTTTTTTTGCACTAAGCAGTAACTTTTTTAAAAAAGAACTCTTTATCTGTACGTTTCTATATATATGCTTATAACAAACTCTAAAATTGACTGAGTTCTGACCGATAGACCATTATGAGAAGAAGTGTCACATGACCACAGACTAAAAAAAAAATCATTATGGACTTTAGACTATAGAACTATCAAGTTTGTCTAATTTGGGGCAATTTTTAAAAATATAAATCATAGTATTAGAATGCATTCTTTTGAATAGTTTACTATACGAAATTGACATATGTCATAGTATCAAGTAAGGGCTACTGGTCTGTTCTCAATATTTCATAGTTTTTAAAATCCTTTACACCTATCAGTTATCCAGTGGATATTGTTCAATTTCCTTTCCCATAAATGTGAGCTGATATGATAGTGCTCATGTTTTAAAGGAAGGAACTGGAGACAGATATATGAACAGATTTGCATTAAATTAAAGTATACATAAGCATGGGAAAAATATATATATTTGTTTTCTTCTGAGATTGTCCAAATATTTCCATTTGGACTAAACATTTCTATTTGGATGAAAATAAAGATAACAAATTTAATTTCCTACATTATAAAGAGATGATAGAAAAATACACAATATTACAAAAAGTGTCTTATATGTAATAAGAGATATAAGGAACATACAGTTGTTTTGTTTTAGCAGTGAGAGATAATTACATTATTAATCTGGGGTTGTCTTTGTATATGATTCAAAAACTTCAGTGTAAAATATGTTATTCCCAGCTGTTTATCACCTGAGGGGAGCATGTGCTTAATTTTACAGATTAAATTTCATGAGATTGGAATGCTTAGTTTCTACAGAAAATAGTTACATTTTGGATATGAAACATCAATGAATTGGCAAAGTTATCTTGATTAGGCTGCTGTTCACTATTTCCAGAACCTGGTATACTACTCCAAAAGCAGATCTGAATTCTTATATCTGCCTCTAAAACTAATCAGATCCTCCCAAATCAAGCAAACATTGCACAATTGCATAATTTGTTATGGAATTCTGGTGATACCACTTGAGAGGGGAGTTGTGGGTCTGCAAATGGATTGCTGGGGACTATGTATGGTTCAGAAACTATGAGTTGTCCATCTCTTTGCCACAGAAAATATGGATAACTAATTTTTATATGCTGGATAAGCTTGTAGAACCCTGTTAAAATCCATTTATTTATTTTAAAGTAAAATTTAATCCTTACTGTTTTCATTGATTTGAAATATTTTTTAAATTTTCCCTTTAGAGCATTTGGTCCAGAAAGAGCTAACAGACTCATTAAAACAACTATTCAGTAGAAATTGTTAAAAGCAATAACATTTAGGTAATCATAAATTAAATTGGGTAGTTGAAAAATATTCTGGAATAAGATAATGGCAAACTATTTTGATATTACTGCCAGGAAAATTTCTTGAAGGAAATTCATCTTTTTTAAAAAATCCATAATCTAATAAAATAGATAGTAGATTATTTTACTACAACCATTAGTAAACACACAGTACTTCATTACATAAAATGGTCTCCTAAGGCCACTGCCAGAAAAGGGATTGGAAAGAATTCAAGAAATACTGCTCTGCACGTTTTCCCTGTTTGCTTGTTTGTTTTAGGTCTTCATGTCCCAGTTCTGCTAACAAATGACATAGACCCTTGGATCTAGATAGGCAATCCTTTCCTGACAATATTATTTTGTTTGATCTTTTTTAAAACATGTGGAAAAATAACTGCTAATCTTTTAGGTGTAACAAACATATAAACTGCATTTGTGCATAGAAATGGTTAATAATACCTATCTCCACTGATTGCAGTGGGAAACTTGCTCAGAGCATACAACTGGGTTGGGTATGCTTGTATAAGAATGAACTGAGCATACTCCCATTTAATACAAAACCTGAACTCAAAAATGATTGGGACAATTTGATTCATTTGAAGCTGATCAAATGGCGCTCATATTTCCTGTCTCTGATTCAAAAAGTATCTTTGATACATTACTTTTGATACATATTTCAGGGATTCTACCACATGTTGTATGCTATTTGATGTCTAAAACAGTTGGAGTTTGGTCTTACAAAACACTTTGATGGGAAAGAAAAGAAGAGGGATTATTGAACTCAGTTCACTGACATTCCTACCCTCAAATCATAGCACCTTGGGACAGGAGAGAATAATTTCCTAGAATACCAAATGTTTAATCACTTGTTTCTCTCACTACTTCCCTTCTCCTATCCATAGAAAAAAGAAGTGTTGTATTACCTATCTGAGTGGGTTAAGGCTTCATTTTAAGGGGAAAATCTGGTTAACAATTTATCTTTGTCCTTACTCTTTGACTATTAGTTTTATCTTATCTAAGAAGGGCTATAGTTTATCACAAGATCTTCCATTTCCATCTGTGAACACTTTGAAATAGACCAAATCAGGAAATGCTGTATAGGAAGGCCCAAATGTGCTTTATTGAAATAGACTATAATTACAAATTTTACAAGTCTGATTGTGCTTCTCCTGCTTTCCTGCTTAAATTCTGGTGAGTCAGGAAGGAGTCATCTTAATACTATCTCCCATCCCAGGGCTTTGGAATACTTCTGTCCTTCTTGTTTATGTAACAGTTTCTGAATATTTGTTTCCAGGTCATCTCCCTCACTCTCTATATCAGTCTAACTAACTGAAAATTGCTATATACATTCTTCATTATAATGTTCAATCTGTGTGGCAAATTTCATTATGTCTCAAACAAAACATTCATGGGCATTTACCTGAAATACCTTAATTGAAAGAGTGATTTAAAATCCTTCCCTAAATTCTAGTTACTGTGTGAACATCTATCAGAGTTTCTTGTCCCATTTGCCATGATATAAAAGAAACATACCAATTTCTAAGGAATTTGGCATGTTTCATCCACTTACATTGTTGTAAAGTTTCACAAATGTTACTCCATTCTATGGAGTAACAAATGTTACTCTATTCTAAATGCTTTCCACAATATTCATAAGGAGAAAGATTTTAGAGAGGTAAACAAGCCAGATGGACTATTCCCTTAATAGACACAAAATGACTTGAGTTCCTTTAACTTCTGAGGATCTGGATACAATTGATTGGGAAGTGTTTGTAGCACTCTAGAAATTACTTGTTTTGTTTTAGTTCCTTAATTATGAATATTGTGTCAAAAGAAAATGACTAGTCTTGGTGACCAAATATAATAGACCTGGTAGAAGCTAATTTGAATATTTCACTATTGCTGCTTGAAGCAATATAGAAATGTATTAAACTGACAAGCAGCCATGACAGGAGACAGTATATTCAGTACCGGCAGTGACATCCACATTACCACATCCAATTTGTAAAAGTCATTATTTATACAAAACAGTTTTCCAATCTGTTCTATTTTAACTGTTTGCTTTTCTATAACAGGTACTTCCATTAAATGTCTACAGGAAGAGTTTCTCCCAATATTATTTTTCCATCACTGAATTGAATACTAAAATATTTGTTATTATTATTTAAGATTTAATCTTCAGTTCAATTTACTGTCTGCGATTGGTAAAAACGTAACAGTTCAAGTCCTAAACAAGGACTTAAGAGCTATTAGGGTAAAAGACGCTTGCTCCTCGGGAGGAAAGCTATGGCAAATCTAGACAGCATTCTAAAAAGCAGAGACATCACCCTGCCAACAAAAGTGCGTATAGTCCAGGCCATGGTTTTCCCAGTTGCAATGTATGGCTGTGAAAGTTGGACCATAAGAAAGGCTGAGCGCAAAAGAATTGAGGCCTTTGAACTATGGTGCTGGAGAAGACTCCTGCGAGTCCCTTGGACTGCAAGGCGTTCAAACCGGTCAGTCCTAGAAGAGATCAACCCCGACTGCTCTTTAGAAGGCCAGATCCTGAAGTTGAAACTCAAATACTTTGGCCACCTAATGAGAAGGAAGGACTCACTGGAGCAGGGCCTAATGCTGGGAAAGATTGAGGGCAATAGAAGAAGGGGACGACAGAGAATGAGATGGAATCACTGAAGCAGTAGGTGTGAACTTAAATGGACTCCAGAAGATGGTAGGGGACAGGAAGACCTGGAGGAATGTTGTCCATGGGGTCGCGATGGGTCGGACACGACTTCGCAATTAACAACAACAACAAGGGTAGCATCTGAGTATATAGGCAGTTCCGAGCAGGGTGGTTTTTTTTTTTTTTTTTTTTTGCAAAGTCAGGATATTCAGTTCTAATAAGCTCAAAATCCAGGCAGCCCTTTGGTACAATCATTGATTTCTTTCTCCATAGTTGCTCAACTTTAGTTTGCAAATCACAATATTTTGTTATTTTTTTCTAGCTGTTTCTCTTCAATTTGTGCATCATCTGGTATTCCAATATCAATGAACCAGACTTTTTTCTTTTCCACAATAGTGATGTCAGGTGTGTTGTGGGTCAGATGTTTGTCTATTTGGATCCAAAAGTCCCACAGGATCTTGAGTTGCTCATTTTCAAGAATTTTGTCACTTTGGTGTTCCTAGAAATTTTTGCTACATTCAAATCCAAACTTCTGGCAAAGCTTTCAATGTATGATTTTGGCAACTCAATCATGATGTTGTAGATAATCAGTCTGTGAGATTTTGATAAGGTGATCCACTGTTTCATCTTTCTCGTTGCATAAGCGACATTTGTTGTTGTTGCTGACATGTTGAATTTTTGCTTTCATGGAATTGGTCTGCAAAACTTGTCCTTGGGCAGCCAAAATGAAGCTTTCAGTTTCTTTCTTCAGCACCCCTGATTCCAACCATCTCCATATTAATTTTGTATCTACCTTTCCTTCAGTGTCCTTCAGGTATTGACTATGCATAGGCTTCTTTTTCCAGTTAGAAACTCGATGCTCAGTTGTTTCCTTTTGACATTCTGCTTTCAATCTTGTTGTTTTCAAGAGGTTTCCCTTGTTCACCTTCTTCAGCAGAGGCTTTTTTGCTTTTTTATGTAGTCATTTAAGCCATGTTTTTCCTCTTCCACAGTTTGTTTCACCTGTAAGAGACCTCTGCCACCCTGAGATCTTGGCAAGTACAATTGATCAACGTCACTTTTTGGGTGCAGAGCATGGTATCATTAGTTTTCTTGTCTTTCGATCCAAGTTATCAAGTTCTAGCTGAGTCCAATCAATTATTCCAGCTGAGTATCATATTACAGGCACTGCCCAGATGTTAATTTCCTTTATGATATTTCCTCCACTCAGCTTTGATCTCAAGATTTTCTGGACTCGTATTTTGTTGAAGTAGCTTCCTTGACTCGGTTGTTCAACATGTCAGAGGTTTCCAAAACTCCTAAGTACTTATACCCATATTATTATAATCATTTAAATTTATTAACCAGCCATCTTACCACAGGGCAACTCTTAAGGCCTTTCTATGCCTTATTGTCTTAGGGCTGTCCAAGAACCAAAGCTAAAACTAACTCTAAGAATCAGATAGCACTCTAACTGCATTAAAATGAAATGCTTGTAGGCCATTACTTTTGTAACTCTTATGTACCATTTCCAGACCTATATTATCTGTAACCTTGTGAGCTTTAAGGCTGTTCTACATTCCTTTGGTGGGAGACCAGTGATCTCTATAGTTGTGGATGCCAATAAAAGATACTTTGTTGCATCTATTTCCAAATGCTTTGGTTTCTTATTTAGGTGGGCATTTTTCTAATTTATGTTGACTATCCTCCTCCCCACTTCCATCTCTAAATCTTGATAAGAAAGGAGGATAATCATGGCTTAGGCCTAATTAATCTAGCAAACAAAGGTTGATCAGAAATTCTTTCTTACTTCAAGACCAATCTGGAGAATCTACCTTTTGGGAAGACTGTTGAATATTTATAGCTACTGTATTTGTACTTCACTTTTCCACATAGCTCATTAATCCAGAGAACTCCAACCATTTATAGGAAACTTGTTTTGAACTCAAATCTTCTCAGAAAGTTGGAGACCTTTGCTTTAATTTGCAAATTACTATTTTATTTCATTCTCAAAATTATTACATAAATTGTTTGCTTGAGAATCTAAGATATTTTTTCAATAATATGGCTAAGTGCAGTAGTTGTATATTAGGTTTATGCCTAACAAATTGAAGCTTCACAAGAATGAAATACAAAGCTAAGATCACACCTTGCATTGCATTCAATAACATAAATAAGGTCTAGATCCCTACTTATGCATCTAAATAAATGAGTCAGATTTCCATGCTAACTTGTAGACATCAGCCAAGGATTCTTTATTGAATGATATCCAAAACTTCTTTGTTAAAGCAAGGCATAATCATTTAAGCATGAATTACCATCAGGACGAAGAGGGCCGCAACAAAAATCCCTGCCAATGCATGAGGCTCCCAGAATTAGTAAGACTAAAATCTCCACCCGATTTTGGGGGGTGAAGAGTTTGAATGGACCAAACCATATTTTGTGAAACTGGAAGATAGGAAAATGGGAAAACAGTGTTCAGTTCTCTATTCTTATTATTCTTTCCCAAAAGATGTTGTGATAGTGTAATATCCCTCTAAGGAATTACTGTAAAAATTCTTAAGTATGGTCTTGCTTGGATATAACATGCATCTATGTCATTACGCTTTTTTCAAAATTAGAAAAAGTAATTAACTTAAATTTATGGTTTTACCAGATGTCCACTATAGGAATATTTTATTTATGCATTTACTTTTTTTTTCTGAGAGTCCAAGGTGTCATACATGGAATTCGCCTATAATTTTGTTAGCACCACAACAATTGTCTATAAATTGGTTGAACTGAAAAAGGGTGACTGGCCCATGACCTAATAGTCAATTTGGTATTTGGACAGGGACAAATTTAGAGCTTCCCAGTACAAATGTAACAACAACTATATTTCATTGTCAAGTTAAACTCCCACTATAATTGCATTTATTGATAAATAGTGACATTGTTTTTAAATTTGTGGGAACAGAATAAAACTTTCCACACATAGAAATCAGTTTAGTACTCAGTATGGCATCTCTATTTTTTATTCTCACCAGGAACTATTGTGATGCTATACATTTTGCTTTTTCTCAAAGATTAATTTTTAAATATTGTTATTTTGAGTTTGATTTTTTTAAAAAAAAAATAACATTATTTTGAGTTGTTCTTTGCCAAAGTACTGGAATTAGATTAAATTGATTGGTTTGCCATTTTTCGGCTCACTATGCTTTCCGGGATTCACTTGTCCCTGCAGACAGAGATTGTCTCTTAGTATTAAATTTAGATATTTCAGGGATAGCTAATTATAGATTTCTTTGGTGAATGCTGTTTGTTGCCTGCAGTTTGTATTAATATATGAGTGAAATCAGCACATTATACAAATGGACAGATTCAGTCTTCCCACTCTTTTTTATACAGTAGTAAGTTATGAAAATCTTCATGAGAAGTTTTAAGTAGAAACAGATTTGTCTCCATATCTCTCAAGCATGTCACCTTTTCCTTTTACTCTACAGATTCCAAAGAGTGGGTCCTACTAGATATCATTTACAGAAAGCATAGTATCAGTAGCATTAGAAAAAACTCCAGAGAAGATGGGGAGGAAATCAAAACAACTCACTGATCATGCTTAATGTCTGTGAAACTGCAAGATAGAGATGGGAATAAATAGAAAACTGGTAGGAAATGGAATTGTTTTAAGAAAAGTCATGAACAAGTCCCTCTCTACCCACCAAGTGTGCCTCACCAAAACAGGACAACTCAAGGTGATGCAGCACTCATTTCCTTCAGCTGGTATTTTCTGCCCCCATTTTTTTCCTCAAATGAAGAAAGTATTTTCCTTTTTCTGGGAGTTGAAAAACATAAGGCAATCTTGATAGTGAATCTAGACAGTTCTAAACTCACTGAAGCATGTTAGCTGATAATATTTCCCCCCAGATACATAAGTTGTTACAAAAGGTCAATCTAAAATAGTGTTTAGACTTTTTTTTATATAAATAAATGTGAGCAAAGAAAACAGAAGACCATCAGATTTGTGGGAAAGGATTAGGCTTCAAAAGTAATAAGATGTCAGCCATACGACATAGACCAGACCAAGAGACCTACTTTACAGGAAAGCTAAAATGTTTGCTGAAATTGGGTATAGTAATAGAATCTTGCATGTATGATTGTAGTGAATCTCTTTTCATATTTCAGTAAATTAGTAAGATGTCTGTCTGAGTCACTTCTGAATATTATCTCTGTGTTGTAGACTTAAATATGTGTCATCCCATCCTTCTGTCATATATCAATCAAGGTGGACTTCCTTACGATATAAGGTGAACAAAAGAACCAATAGAAAGTGGAACAAAGGAAGGCCAAGATTAGAGGGGAAAAATGTGACTTTGAAATAAATCAGACAAACTTAGCGCATTCAAAAACAAAATAAGAATCCTACCATACCCTGATTACTCACTGCATGTGGAAGACTGTGTACAAATGTAGACAGGGATTTAACTAATTGGCTATCATAAACTTTTTGATTTCAGGCAGAAGTGTTTAACCTATAGGTCAGTTGTGAGTATTTTATGATCAAATGAACATCTCTAAAACTTATATTCTCAGAGTTGCCCATTACATTTATGGGATGGAGAATTCTGAAAAAATAGTTGGCTGACAAGCACAATGAACTGCTGTTATTTCACATTGCCATTTTTAGGGCAATTTTTTTTAAATTAATTTGTCTTTACATTTTGAAATCTTATATTTCAAAATATATAAATATATTTATATAAATCTTTAATTATATACATTTATATAAATTTATATAAATCTTTAATTATATATTCAAAATTTTGTAGAATTAACCTTGCCCATTTTAAGGATTTCTGCAGAACTATAGTACACAATTTCTCCAAGAAGGGGAAAAAAAAGGTGAGAGCATAATCTCAGAAATATACATCAAAAAATTATATTAGTTTGCTAAATTTCTTGTGGTTTATCTGTCCAGAATATACTAATGATTATTTCTTTATTGCCTCTGAAGATTTCAGAATAAAGAGTGTTAGCAGTTATTTATTTAAACTGATAAATAAATGACATTTGCAAAGTTTTTAATTTATTGTGTGCTTAATTTATAGGGACAGGTCAGTAGATAATACTTAGATATTTATCTGCCCAATTTGCATTTGCTCTGGAGACTTGATAGGCCCTTTGGAGTAGAATGGGATGAAAATAAAAGAAACAACAGTAATTAGGTTCCTCGTCAGATACTTCTACTGGATGAAAGAACTTTCTGACACCAAATAAACCTCAGTGGTCTTTTTGTTTTGCTTGTGGGTTTTTTTTCTTCAAAAGACAGAATACAGCATGAATTCATTTTTTTCTATTCAGTCAAATAAGTACCAATAAAAAATAATAATAAAATGATGGTAAGAAAATGTTTAGAAATTGTTATACAGCATCTGGTTCTGATAAGACAAATGGCTGCTTATTAATAATAACTTTTATTTAACTTTAGTTGAGAAAATTAATATTGAAAAAAGACTAATTTTTAACAGAACATATGTTATGGAGTCATAAGAGTATTATAAAGGGGAAAAATGGGTTCGACTGAACAAAAGCATTTTAGAAAATCCAGATGTCTGTTTTCAAATATAATTATTTCCATAATTTCTCCCCAGACATATTTCATGTCTTTTGAAGTTAGAATAACATTTGTCAGTTATACCACTATTAGCCCAGGAAACCTCCAAATTCCTTTTTTTAATAGCAAGGCTGCCTATGATCACCAAGTGAAAATATAAATGATTTATCATCTCCTGTTTGAACTTTCACTTGTTTTTGTAAAACTGAATGCTGCACAGTTTTGGCATTCACTGACACTTGAAAATTTCCATAAGATTAGATAAGAAGACATGATAAGTATATGTGTGTCTTCTGCATTACATTCAAAGCTTCCAAATGAATTCCTTCCATAAATTGCAGTAGTATTTAACCACAGTGTTAACATATATTATGGACTTATTTTCCTATAGTTTCTTCTGAGTACTGTAAGTTGCTTGGATCTTTATAGGATTCAAAATTCACTTTCTCTTGCTTGTGGTGCTTAGATTTTTGCTTTTATCTCCTATTGATAGTAGTAAATAATTACTTTTTATATTATATTTTTAAAGTAATGTAATACTATTTTACTATTACATTTTATCAAAAAGGTAAGCAATGCATACCATCAGCTATTCAGTTAAAGTTATTTAAAGTGAGAAAATAAATAAATTTAGTTCACATGCCCATATGGAAATTTAATTTTTTTATGCACAGACCATTTAAATTATTATTTCCAATATACATAACACTATAGATTGTCCTCATTTAGTGATCACATTTGGGATTGGCAATCCAGTCATTAAGCAAAGCACTTTCACTAAGTGTAAGTGACTGTGTGTATGATCTGACTTCAGCTTTCCTTTGCTTTATAGACCTGTGAAGGTCGTAAATGGAAGGATTGGTTATTTCTCAGGCACTAGAGATGGAGAATCCACCAATGGGTTTAGATTGTATTCCTGCCCAATCAGATCAAGTCAGCCAAAGTTGCCATGCCCGTCCTGGACCATAGAGATCCCAGTCTTGATCTTGCCCAGGACAGACGTGCAAGTTTGGCTCTTAGGCAGGTATAGTCTATATTGGTGGATTCCCTTTCTCCAGTAGCTTTATTGGTGCTGTAGTTAGCACAAAATTTGTCCTAGATTTCCCAAAGTATTGTCTCTCCCCCATTCAGAACCTTGGAAATTGTGTCCAATCTCCTGGATTGTGGGGGGGGGGAATAATACTACTAACTTGTTGGGGGAAGGGGATTCCTTCCCCTCATTTCTTGCTCAAATTTCCCCCCTTTTTTTCCTAAACCTTAGACGAACTTAACGGCTGTTAACTGCTTCTAAGCGTGGGGGGAGGGCAAATACTTCGGATTCCATCTGTACTCACAGCTGCAGATCCGTTGACTTTTCCTATGGAGGAGGCTGACGGGCCGAAGATCCTCAGGCTCTACTTCTCTCCTCGGATCGTGTGAGGCATTTAAGAACGATCCGGCAAGATTTTAGCCGTTTTTTTTTTGTCCTTGTCGCATGGACGCTGTTTTTGCTGGGGGAGGTGTGCATGCGCACGAAGCCAGCACCATTCAGCTGACAGGCGGCTGATCAGCAAAGTAAAGGCAGCCATTTTTTTCCACCTTCCGTTTCGGCTACCTGTTTTGTTTTTGACTTTAAAAGCTGCTCCTCTCACTAATTGCTCCCTGGAGCTTGTCCTTGCGTGCAGCCGCCATTTTGGCCGCGTGACAAACCTCCCCCCCAAAAAAACCGGGCCCATCTCCCTCGTCAGATTAATACCAGCAGAGACACTTACTGTGGGAGGGCATTTATAGCAGGGGACGATCGGAGCAGGCCACAAACTCCAGTCAGGCCGTGCTGCTGTGGGCGGTTGCCATTTTGTACACATTCTGACAGGCCGCCATTTTGTAAACGGCTGCCATTTGGCACCAAAACAGGCCTGTTTTTGATCCGAGCCTGCTGTCAGGAAGACAGAGACTAAATTTCATACGCCAGTCTGGGTCCTCACTGAGAGAAATTGTCATCAAGCACTCACTTTCAGGGTTTGGTGTCTCCTGATCCACTTGTCATTGTCCATAACACTTGGCTCCACTCGGATTCCAGACACCCCCAACAGTGTGTCTGTTCTTATCCGAGTAACAACTGTACTTGGATCCCAGGCACCCCCATCAGTGTGCCTGTCCTCATCCAAGATATTTCACGCCGGATTCCAGACACCCTCAGTAGTGTGTCTATCCTAATCCATGCACAGCCACAGTTGGATTCCAGGCGTCCCCAGTCATGCGCTTGGCCTTATCCACGCAGGCTGTACCTGGGTTCCAGATGTCTCCTGTAGTACGCCTGTCCTTACCCAGTGTAAGATACCAGGAGCCCCCTGTAGCGTTCCAGTGTTATCGGAGAATGGAAGAGGCCGCGTTTGCCTCAAAAGGAGCCTTGCCATCCTCATCAAGTCAGCCTGGTCTGGAGGGCATTGACGAGACGGCAGCCAAATCTAAGGTTAGATCTGCCACGAAAATTTCCAGAAGGACGGACAAGCAGGCCAATCGGAGACACCAGGCCTTAGAAAGGGAGTTCTCCAAGGTGCAGGAAAGAGCCAGGTTGGAGACAACTCACGAAGGGTTAGCCCTTGACTTGCCCCTAGGGCAACATGGCAGCCAAGGCTCACATAAACCGCCAGGGAGGCACCCGCTCTCAGAACCTTTTGTACGAGTCACTCTTGCTGGGAACCTGGGCAGAACACAATCTGGCCTCCATCAAGGCCAGTGGTTCTCAACCTTTTTAATGCCGCGACCCCCAACCGGTCGTAAGTCGAGGACTACTCAACTGGTTGTAAATCGAGGACTACTCAACTGGTGCAGCACCGTTTGCAGAATGGGACTTTTGGCGGGCTCAGCAGGGCAGAGACAGCCTGGACAATTCCTATTGGCTTTTGAAAACCAATAGAATTAGACTCTATTCAAGAGCGTCTATTCTATTGGCTTTCAAAAGCCAATAGAATAAAAGGGAGTAGCACAGCTAAGGAAAAGGGGAAAAAATGGCGGACTGCGTTGTTTGGCGACCCCTGTGAAATGGTTGTCAACCCCAAATGGGGTCCCGACCCACAGGTTGAGAACTACTGAAAAAGGCTGATCATATTTCAGGGGAAGCGAACACACGGGCTGACTTCTTGAGCACGACAATGGTAGATCACTTGGAGTGGTGTCTACACCCAAAGATCTTCAGAGAAATTTGTCACCGTTTTGGTCTTCCACTTGTGGACCTCTTTGCGTCCCCTTCCAACACCCAACTGCCTCAATTTTTTTCCCGGTTCCCAGTCGCAGTGGCAGAACAGACGGATGCTCTCCGGAGCACATGGCCACAGGGCCTGCTTTACCCTTTCCCCCTCTACCTCTTCTCCCGGCGGTAATAGGCAAGCTCCTCCGGGAACGGGTGGAGATCCTCCTGGTGGCCCCTTATTGGCCAAGGAGACCTTGGTTCGCCAACCTGATGAGTCTCTCCCTCACAGACCCTTGGAGGATTGCTCTGGATCGGATCTCCCTCAGCCAGGGTGTAATTCTCCATCCAGAACCCCAGTGGCTCCAGTTAGCCGCTTGGCACTTGAGCGTTCAATCTTATCAGGAGAGTTTTGTTCCCCAGGGGTCATTACAATAATCCAGGCCTCCCGCCGCCCTTCCACCAACCGCATTTATGAGGCTACATGGAAAAACTTACGGTTATGGTGTTCTGGTCGACAATTGTCACTTTCGGGACTCACAATTCCCCATATCCTGGAATACTTGTTAGACGGTCTGGAGAGGGGTTTGGCCCCGAACACATTACGCAGGCAGGTCGCAGCCCTCTCCACGGTCCTCTCATGCGAATCAGCGGAAACCTTGAGTCATCACCCCTTAATCCGATCTTTCCTTAAAGGGGCTTCTAACACCAGACCCCCTACCATACATAGGTACCCTTCGTGGGAATTACCACGGGTCCTTTGGGCCCTTACCAAGCCACCTTTCGAGCCCCTAGGGACATGCAACGTTCGCTACTTGTCCCACAAGGTGGCATTTCTGGTGGCAATTATGTCCGCACGACGCATCTCCAAATTGACAGCACTCTCTGTCAGGAATGATTTGTGCGTATTCCATCGGGATCAAGTGATCCTACGACTCGACCCTACCTTCGTCCCAAAAGTAAATTCTCTATTCCATAGGTCACAGGAGATAGTTCTATCTGATTTTTGTCCTAACCCATCGCACGCTCTGTAACGACAATGGCATACCTTGGATGTCCATAGACCTCTTCGGCACTATATTTCACGGACTGTGGAGTTCCGCAGATCCGAAGGCCTCTTTGTATCCTTCCATTCTTCCTCCAGAGGTCGGAAGATTTCCTCTTCCACAATTGGCAGGTGGATTAGGGCATGCATCGCCGGGGCATATCAAGCTGAAGCATTGCCGGTTCCACGATGGGTTACGGCACATTCCACACGGAGTGCAGCTATTTCCGCGGCCTGGGCTATCCAGGCCTCAATTGAGGAAGTGTGCAGGGCGGCAACATGGGCTTCACCATCTCCTTTCATTCAGCACTACAAAATTGATAAGTTTGCCTCCGCCGAGGCTTCTTTTGGTAGGAGGGTTCTCCAACAAGTTATACATCAAAGTGCCACACCGGACCAGTCTGCTTCCTACCCTCAGGGACAGTAGGCTTTGGTATGTCCCATTGGTGGATTCTCCATCTCCAATGCTGGAGAAGGGGCGTTGTCTTACCTGAATGCCTTTTCTCACCATGGAGATGGAGAATCCACTCCCACCCTTGTAGGTCATTTAGGCCTAGGGTTAATATTAGTTTGATGAGCCACAACGTCTTGCTGTCAGCCAATGGCTATGCTCGCATCAAGACTGGGATCTCTATGGTCCAGGACAGGCGTGGCAACTTTGGCTGACTTGATCTGACTGGGCAGGAATACAGTCTAAATCCATTGGTGGATTCTCGATCTCCGTGCTGAGAAAAGGCGTTCAGGTAAGACAACGCCCCTTTTCATCACTGTTGCAACTGTGAACAGTTATTAAACAAGGCAGTTGTTAAGTAAAAACTGAATTCACATTCATCCTATTGCATCAGATGATAATTATCAAAAGAATGGAATCTGTTTATAATATGCATCTGTATTCTGTTCAATGCACAGAATGTCTTCCCTTCTTAGCCTGTGTGTAAAAATCAGTTGTCATTAGGTTTGGATATTTTGCTAATAAGGAGCTCTCTATGTTTTATCTGCAAAGACTCTATTGGAAATTTCAGTCACAACTGTCTATTGTCTGTCCTCCAGGCTATGTCTTCAGAAAGTGGTGGTTTTAGACATTTTGCTGACTGAAACAGAGGACTTAGTTGAAATAATATTTAACCAAATAAAGATGCATAGTAACCCAAGTATTGAATTAAACTTTGGAAATTCTATAGGACATCCTTAGGCGTAAAATAACACTAATAAAATAAAAAAAATTTTCAGAAATTCAGAGATCGTTAAACTACATCAAAATGATGGTCACAGTACAACTCTGTGTGTTCTCTCTGCAAAATGAAATTAGTATACACGGTCTTTTGTTTCTAGAATCCTAAGATGGTTCTTAAAATAGGACAATAAAAATGTTACAAATTTTGGTTCATATATTATAATACTTTGATATGTCTTAATTCATGAAGTAGAGGATAAATAAGTGTCATATGTTAATTTTTTCTGACCTAGTCTCTTTCTCATTCATTAATAATGTTATCAAATAAATTAAATTCAGAGACAAGGTAAAATATAATAGAGTAGGCTTTTTGTAATCAAACATGCATTGATTTATTTTAATCAAACATTGTACCATTGCCCAGTTGGATAAATCCTAGACTGGAAAAATTATAACCAGTCTTTATTGTGCAAATGGAGAAAGTATTCTGACAAAGTTTGATGCCGTGATTATCCTTCAGTTGGTGTTTTTGTTGACTTGATAAAAGGTTTTCCGGCATGTTCAAAGTGAAGCTGCTGCTATTAACATTACACTAACAGGTTACAAAACACTCAGGATACTGCTTTTCAGGATGCTCCTTCGTCTTTTTTTTTTCTTGGCGAAGAAGACTATATAAACATTAACAGATGTAGTCTCCATTGAACACAGATTGGAATTCCTGTGTTATTTCTAAGTTAAAGTCCTTGGAGCAACCAAGGTTTTGGAGAGGAGGTAGAAGTCCAACTATTCAGCTTCTTCACTTTTGCTTCGAAAATAGCTGTAATGATATTAATTAAGTAACATATATTAATCAGAAACTTGTTTATATGATACAATCATGCACAATACAAAATGTAATTAATCAATAGACTTTCCCATTCTGTTCTTGTATCAGTAATTTGGCTAATATATTTTATTAGTATCTTTTACATCTCAGATCTGTCTGTTTATATTAAAAATAGTGTACTGTGGTAGAGTACAGATTTTAATGCAAAGATTAGATGGTTTAACACTGAATTATTGATATCCAAGAGAATAGACCGGATATCATTTCTCTGCAGCTCTGCTGGCGCTTTATTTTGTAGATTATAATTGGGTTCAGTAAAAATAGTTTTCCTTTACTTTTTTAGAACAGGGATCTTCAAACTTGGCCCTTTTATGTCTTGTGGACTTCAAGTCCCAGAATTCCTCAGCCAGGGTGCCTGGCTGAGGAATTCTGGGAGTTGAAGTCCACAAGTCATAAAAGGACCAAGTTTGAAGACCCCTGCTTTTGAAGAATGGTATATTTTAGTTAATAATCCACTGAGCAAACATAGTAAAGCTTTGGTCTGCAATTAAGTCCCTTTAAAAAAATAGTTGTAGTTGTGGTCCAAATCACAGCAATAGTTTTGCAGTGTCTTGAGCATTTTTCCTTCTGCTTCAGGGAGGATCTTAGGGCAAAACCAACAAGTTGAATATATATTATGAGCAGAAAATTCCTCATCTTGTTTTCTTCGTTTAACTGTTTATTTGCTTCTTTTCTCTGAGTTTTTCTGTATATTACCACTATTAATCAAATTAAATGACTATTCATTTAAGCATGTATTTATGCACATAATTCATGAACTTGATTTTTTTTCCTTCCTCACATCATGAGAAGAAACTTCATCACTTTTTATAGTATATGCCATCTAAACACAAAATTGCCTGTCACTTTTCTAGTGCAAGTGTCTTCTAAATCTGAGGACAGATGTTCTGCAGCTTGCTTCTTGCCAACCCATAGGACTTTCATTCATTTATTCTTTTCATCCATCCTTCACATCTACTTCCTGGCTGTTAAGAAAAGAACTACCGCTTATGGTACTCTATTTTTTTTTTATGGAAACAGCCTCCTGTAATCTAATTGCACTGACTAATCATATAGGGAATATGTAATAATATTTCATTTTCAAATGATAGAGGAACCAGTACCAACATTTTTTTCAACATTCCATTCCTTAAAAAATTATATTATCAGAAAAAAGAATATTATAACACAATGGCAAGAAGAACTATTTCTGAAAACCATTCATCAAAAGAAATTTATCCAAGCTGATAACTGATATTATGCAGAACCAAATGAAAAATGATGCAAGCAAAATGTAATAAAAGGGAATCAGATCTGTCTCTTCAGTATGTATTTATAATATCCTCAAATCTATCACTATAATTTAAGTTCCTTGTTTTCAAATAGCTGAGGTCAGTTTCTTTGATAAGATCAAATTCCACTTTCCCCAAATGACTTCTGCCCAACAGATTTGAGGTTGACTGTGATGGACTGTGCTACATTCAGTGAAAGAGAACTCAAAACTTACTGGATAGTCTCATTTTCCGTAAACCAGTGGTTCTCAACCTGTGGGTCAGGACCTCATTTGGGGTCGAACGACCATTTCACGGGGGTCGCCAAACAACGCAGTCCGCCATTTTTTCCCCCTTTTCCTTAGCTGTGCTACTCCCTTTTATTCTATTGGCTTTTGAAAGCCAATAGAATAGACTCTCTTGAATAGGGTCTAATTCTGTTGGCTTTCAAATGACAATAGGAATTGTCCAGGCTGTCTCTGCCCTGCTGAGCACGCCAAAAGTCCCATTCTGCAAACGGTGCTGCACCAGTTGAGTAGTCCTCGACTTACGACCGGTTGGGGGTCGCGGCGTTAAAAAGGTTGAGAACCACTGCCCTAAACAGATATGAAAGAAGGAATGAACACTCCATGGAGCAGAATATTGTGATTTGTCACAATCTCTAATGATCTTTAGGTAAATTAAACACATATGTATATATCTGCTCAGTTACTCACTCTTCTTCCAATATCAGAGAGGAGAATTAGCAGTAGTCAGCATTATCCAATGATTAAATGCCAATAGTATAGTGAATTCTGAAAGATGAGCAAAAGTTGATCTAAAATATTGCTTATGTTTAAGATATTCCACAAAGGCTTCTAGGGAGCAAACATATTTTTTACCAATAAATAGGAGGAAAGGCAAGGGAGAGAAAAGAGTGAGCAGAAAGTTTGCACGGAATAGTGAGCTATATGGAATGAAAAGATACTCCTGAATAGCTGCTGATTGCAAGAGGTTCAGCTAACAGTTGCTGATCATCCATTGTGAAGATTATTTTTTTTTTGCTTTTTTTGCTGTTTTCTGTTGAGTAAGTAACAGAATTGAAGTGAAAGCAAGATTCCATTGAAAGACAGTCAAACATAAGAACAATTGCAATAGACAAGAAGAAACAATCAGAAGCATAGAACATAATCTTCATCACTGAAACTAGATTTTCAGGTCCTTGCAGAAGAAGAAAGGAAAGGAAAAAGTCAATGTAAAACAGGAAACAGAAGAGTGCTTCTCTGAAAGGCAGAGTGGGTATAGTTGTGGCCTGCAGGAAAACAAAGGGATGATTTGTTGTAGCTGGTGACCAATTAATACAAAACAATTCCAATCAGTCCCATCAATTCATGAAGTGTGAAGGCTGTCTATAGCAAGAATAAGGGACATGATATAAAAACTTTGAAGGCTTATCAGGTTCACTGGCAATTAGACATTTGTTCTAATCAATGAAAGAAGAAATGTTACAAAGAAAGAACTGCTACAATCATAACACTAGATACTTTAATGCAGCAGTCCCCAACCTTTCCAGCTCTGTGGTGGCAGCAGGGAGTGAGAGAGGATGGTTTTGCAAGTGTGCCCGCTGCTTGCGTAGCCCAGTTCCCAACAGTTGTGGCCTGGTATGAGGCCTCAGACCAGGGTTTGGGGACCCTTGCTTTAATGAATAAGTTTTGATGTGGTAACACCATCTATTGCTCCAGTCCAGAAAAGGAAATACTATTGTAAGCACTGACTGGTTTAGTTTCTGGGATTTTCAATTATGGCTGCTGACATGAGACAAATTGCAACTAACAAATTTGAATCAGGCTGTAAAATGAATTCTGTGAGTACTGGGATGAAAACACTGAAATAAAGATTTCAAATAAAGACTTGTGTGCTACAGGAGAAATGTAAGTTAGCCACATTCATACAGTATCTGTTCTACTTCCTATGTAAGTAATATTATACAGAGTGTGGGAAAGGAAAATAATGTTAAAACAAAAGCATAGGAAGAAAGGTGAGGGTGCAACAATGGTTTTATACCAACACTAATCCCTATAGCTTTCCATTTCTCTCTTTTTGAAGATTTCATCAACTATACCAAACCACCGCTTTTATCTTTCTCTTGATCTATCCTGTTTTCCTTCATCTATTTGTTTTGCAAGTTGGTCCTCATTGATTCCCTCTTCACTAAAAGACCACATCAATCTATTTTTTTCAAAGTGGTCATTCACTTTTATATTCAACTCACATTCATTCAGATCAATTAGTTCTTAACCCTGTTTCTTTTCATTTTGCTGTGAACTCACATTCATTCAGATCAATATGCTATCCATACTGCATTACAATTTTATATTTCTATAAAATATAGACTAATGCTATCTATATTAATGGCCAGAAAACCCCCTCATTTCTTTCAATAGTCATTCTTTATAACACACCATAAACCTCTCATCAATTTTCTATTAGTATTTGCAGACCTTAAAATTTCTCCAACAATTTCCCCATCTTTATTAAACAATTTAGCATAACAAATTTCTCTACTTGCTCTAATATTCCACTATTTACATATAACTTGTCATCATCGATTTAATTTTCTTTATAAAATCCATCTGCTTTGGTACAGTAAGTAATAATAATGATAATGATGTTGTTGCGAGGGACCTTGGAGGTCATCTAGTACAACCCCCTGCTCAGGCAGGAAACCCTATACCATTTCAGACAAATGGCTGTCCAGTCTCTTCTTAAAACTTCCAGTGTTGGAGGATTCACCACTTCTGGAGGCAGGTTGTTCCACTGATTGTTCTAACTGTCAGGAAGCTTCTCCTTAGTTCTAGGTTGCTTCTCTTTGGTTAGTTTCCAATCATTGCTGCTTCTCCTGCCTTCAGGTGCTTTGGAGAATAGCTTGTCTCCCTCTTCTTTGTGGCAACCCCTAAGATATTGGAACACTGCTATCATGTCCCCCCTCGTCCTTCTCTTCATTAAACTAGACATATCCAATTCCAGCACCCGCTCCTTATATGTTTTAGCCTCCAGTCCCCTGATCATCTTTGTTGCTCTTCTCTGTACTCTTTCTAGAGTCTCAATATCTTTTCTGCATCGTGGTAACCAAAACTGGATGCAGTATTCCAGGTGTAGCCTTACCAAGGCGTTGTAAAGTGGTATTAACACTCAATGTGATCTTGATTCTATCCCTCTGTTAATGCAGCCTAGGACTGTGTTGGCTTTTTTGGCAACTGCAGGAGACTGCTGGCTCATATTTAAGTGATTGTCCACTAGAATTCTGAGATCCCTCTCACAGTTACTACTATTGAGCAAGGTACTTCCTATACTATACCTATACATTTGGTTTTTCTTGCCTAAATCTAGAACCTTACTTTTTTCACGATTGAATGTCATTTTGTTAGATAGCAATCAATGTTCAAGTCTGTCAAGATCCTCTTGTATCTTAAGCCTGTCTTCTGGAGTGTTGGCTATTCCTGCCAGCTTGGTGTCATCTGCAAATTTGATGAGTTCTCCATCTATCCCCTCATCCAAATTGTTGATGTTGAAGAGCACTGGGCCCAGGACAGAGCCCTGGGGCATCCTATTACTCACTTCCCTCCATGTAGATGCAGTTCCATGGAGGACTATATGCTGAAATAATGTGTGCATTAATAAATTATCAAGCATGAATATTGATCACAAAGATTAAAATGGGTCACAAACCTATCATTTGAGAAAACTATTAAAATGCTTTAATCCCACTTTACACTTTTAGAAGATAATTAGTATTAATGGTATTCCTGTGCAGAGCGGCAGCGATTTAAAAATATGAGAGGATTTCATCCTGTGATTGAATTCTATACTATATACATGTTTGAACAACTCAGGTTGCCTAAAGATTAAAGCAGGGGTGTCAAACTGCCGGCCCATGGGTCAGATGCATCATAGCGAAACCGTGCTCACCCGATTGCCGGCAATGCCAAAAAAGTCACGATACATTACAACACATCATGTGACATTGCGAGTTTGACACCCCTGGACTAAGGCTTTTTATTCAGATTCAATAAACACAAATAATGGGTTAAAATATTCATTTCAAAAACTATAAAAATGAAATAATCCAGTTTACTGATCTAATACCATCTGAGCTATTTTACCAGTCTGAATATTAAATTATTAATTATAGTTATGTATTCATTTATGTATGCAGCTGTAGGTAATCCAAATATAAATATACATTCATTTACAGTTTCCATATTCTTTCTAGCTGAATTACATAGTGTGACCTATAGCATGTTGGAAATTGTACTCAACTGTCTCAGGCTGTCTTCTGGGATCCCAAATTGGTGGCTTTTAATAATGGCCTATGTCAGTGGTGGCGAATGTATGGCACGGGTGCCAGAGGCGGCACTTGGAACTCTCTCTGTGGGCCATGTGCCTTGCCCCAGCCTTGCCTCCCCCCACGACCCCCTCCTCACCAGCAGCCTCCCTGTAGGAGAGTTGCCCCAGAGCGTGGCCCAGGTGGACAAGCACAGCCAAGGACATGGCAGCCAGGCAATGTAGACAAGACTCTGCTCTCATACCCCATCACACACAGTTGATGCTGCGGGGTGCAGTCAGAGGGCGTGGCTGCCATGGTGCTGCTGGGCTGCCTGGGTGATCTACGCTGGGCCCTAGAGGCGGTGAGTGGCCCTGTGGGCAGGCAGAGTGGGGTGGAGTGGGAGCAGGGCAGGGGGTGGAATGGGAGTGGGGCCAATTTTGGGGCACTCGATCTCTAAAAGATTCACCATCACTGGCCTATATTTTCTGTAGAAAGAGGTTGATAGAACCCTATGAACATTTTGTAAATTGTTCAAAATGGGGCTTTTCCAAAAAATATATGGGGATTAATAGGATAGGCAGTGTCTTTGCTTTATTCTGTTCCAAGTGATTATTGTTATTTTATGTACTGATATATTGTTTTGTATTCATGTTATTTTATGTTATCTGTTGAGGTAGAGATTAGAGCAGTGTAGATAGTTCTTATTTAGCAACCATTATTGTAATGTTATCTCATTACACTCCATTTATAAAAGAAGGACTGTAGTTTCTCTCCGTATTTATGATATGGCTGTGGATTCAAAAAAACTAAAATTAAACTGCTAAATGCATTTGTTTATTTTTTGGATTTCTTTACTGCTTAAAACCAACTAGTCTGTAAGCCATTTACAGAAGCTACATATAAAACAACCTCAAAATATAATAATTAAAATAGTAAATCCAAATTTAATAGCTAAAAGTAGTAAGCTAAACTTATCAAGTATGATATCACTGGTTATAATTAGTCCAAGAGGTCATCACAGAGTTCTCTTTCACCTCATTCGAAAGGTCAAGAACACTCACTGTACTTCTTGGTCAGTTAGAACCTTTGGCAGATGCAGCCCGATTCTTTACCTAGGATGGGCAGAAACTGTTGGGAAACTAGGTCTCAAGATAGCCAAGTCCCAAGTCAAGTTTTTCACTGCGCTGTTTTGCTGAATTTCTTTTTTATAGACTACAATATGCCAGTACATTCCTCACTGAATTAAAGATTTTATTTGTTTCAAATGCATTATTGAATAGATTTTATATGAAGAAGGATTAAGAATTAAGCTATATGTAAATGATAGTAAACTCATGCCCAACAATACTAAGAAATCCAATACTACTAAATAGTAAATATAAAAATAAATGTCTGTGAAATCAATTTATACCTATAATTAGTCTAGTGCCCAATTCCTTGTTCAAACATTCATAAATCCAGAGACTCACTGTGCCAAGCTCAAATATCTACTCTGGAGCAGTGGCTATTGACTTCCACATAAGTCAGGATCTTGCAGGATTCTTCTATTTGTAGAAAAATGATTTCATGCCAGCAGGCAGGGTTTTATCAGAGTTGTCAAATGGAGCAACAGTCTTAAATCTGTTTTCTCAAAAATAAGAATGGAAGAAAACTGGCATTTGGCACATAGGCAGGGTCACAATGTTTGCCTTGTTGATGGGCTTGCAACTAGCTATGATGCAATGTCACATGTAGGCTCTTACCATGTTAGAGAAGGGCAGAAATCTTAGTTATAAATAATTGTACACCATCTTACTCAAAGGAACCCAAAATAAGCTTTATGAAGGAAAAGTAATTTCTTGTTACCTGTGTACATTAATTTATTTATCTAGTTACTGTATGATTCTGGAAGGCTAATAGTTGAAAATAGAATAAAATACTAAAACAAAAAAATTAAAAAATAACAAAATACAATATCATTGCAGCCGTGAAGTTACAATACACAGAAGCAGCCTTTTGAATATTAGTTTTCCTTTGTAAACCACAATATTTTTATTTGTCAGCACCCTTTCTAACAGTTATCTTGCAGAGATTCCCAGCAGTTCATATAAAACTGTGAAACATATCCTCACTCTTACTAAAAAAATTATCCTGATATTAATTTCTTCTTACTCATTAAATGCTCTAGAAAGGAATTCTGTCTTCAAGGTTCAATGGAAAATTGTCAGGGTAGGTGTCATTCTAATCTCTGGAGGTAGAATATTTTATGACAATGGACTTATATAGAGAAGTAGCATATTTTGCTCCTCCTCTTTTAATTTAAAGTGAGTATTTTAATATCCCCATCCCACCAGCAGCAAACGTCTTTCAGACATTTAGTGGCCAAGCCATAGAGGACTTGATAGTTTACTTTCAAAACTTCGAATTCTATTTGTGAAACCTATGCAGAATTTGCAAAATTGGTGTTTAATTAATGGAATCATCAGGTATACATCAGCAAGTAAGCTTCCCCAGTTGCAGCTTCAAACTAGTTTTCAACGAAATAGAGTCCATAGCAATAGTTAATGAAATTACATGGGAATGGGGTAAAAAGTACTAGTCTTTGCAGCTTTTTTTGTTCTGGTCATAGTCACTCTAAAATGAAGTGGGGAATATTAGCTGAAATGAAATTATGCTTATTTGTAGAGCTTTCTTGATTCAAAGATCAAGAAAGTTGGATGGTTCATTTGGGTTTCTCAGACATCTGTCTCTTTTTAGCTAAAAGGCAGCTAAACGAGTAACATTTTCAAGACAAGAATATTAGAGTTTCTATTTCTCTGCTGAACTGATTTAAGTCCCAAGTGCTTCAGTTACTTTTTAAAAACATTTTAAAAAATAAATAATTTTATACCATCTTATACTGGAGAATCAATCTAAATTCAGTTTCAGATATAATTTTTTTTCTGGAAACTGTAGATTACATACATTTATATAAGATACAATAATAGTGAAGAGTATTTTTCAGCTTTTTTGTTTTGCTTTGTTTTAAATGTTGAATTGAGATGGCAGTGATGGAGTCGCATAGCTACACTGAAAAAAGCTGAATATTCTTTTTATCTGTGGCAATGCATATACCTGTAAATAAGTATGATTTTAGAAATAATGCTGTTGTTTTTAAGTGCTTGTCCCACAGGGTAGCATGATCCACTTCTTTTTGCTCTATGCTTACCTAGTTCTTTTAGTGAAGCTACAAGCCAGCTTATCACAGACCCTGATACTGATTATGACTGAGAGGGAGTGACTGTCCTCACTTCACCCAGCTGGCTTCTATGCCTAAGGGAGGATTGTTTGCTCAGTACTTAAACCACCACAAAATGCTGGCTCTCTCAGAAATACTCATTTTTTTATCAATCATATACTTGTGAATTCAGTGACTGAAGATGAATATACATTGGATTTCTGTGTGAAGAAACCTCTGTGAGGAGCAATGCTAATAATAGAGGATGCTTCTCTGCTGATTTTTCTTTGAAAGTTTTAGAATCATGTATTTCTATAATGGAAAGATTACCCTTATTTTACAGTTTGGAAATGGATCTCTGAACTTATTGATGTTTGAAATTATCTCTTATATCAGAGACAAAAAGCATGACTGACATTTTGTACAGCAATGTTGTAACCATGGCACTAATGACGTCATTCAAATCATTTGTGAAACAAAGCTAGTACTGCTCTATTCTTTGTGCTATTGACGGATCCTTTACTAAATTTTACTGGTGAAATGTATACATTTCATTTATGGAGAAGCCAGCAGTTTTATCATCAGTTTTTCACATGTGTTTTAAATAGTTTGGAAATTTAAAATTGCACTTGAAAATATAGTATCAGTTTCAAGCATTGTTTATTTTCAGGCAGAAAGATCCTTTTGTATAGTGAAAGAAAAAGACAAGACATGGGCAGGCTTTTTAATTCAATGCTATCTGTTTATTTAGTTGACTTCAACTTGCTTCAAATGCTGGAGGCAGGAATACTAAAGCTTTCTTTCCAGTAACTTTTCTTGAATTGCAACTTCACTTATTCAAGAGCACTCAGTTTTATCAATTCTTCACTAATTGGGAAGAAGGGAAACTAATGAAAAAGCTGCATCAACAATACTTAATGCACTAAAGAAATAATTGAAACAATTTTCACTGTCCGTATAGCAGGAAGCATAGAAATTGTATATAAACATTCATCTTTAGAGAAAGATGAAGCAGCAAAGCAAGCAAAACAATGAAATATGTGTGTTCAGAAATGGTCATCATAGATATGATAGAATGGTGTAAGGAAGAAAATCCTGAGAAATAACTAAAATGAAATTGTTGTTGCTAATAATGTTGCTATTTTGCTAATCTTCATGCATTCCATTATTTTACTCTGAAATTCAACTCCTGCAATAGCTTATTATTATTACTCAGAATGGGCATTTTATGCTTTATAACCATGATGTTACTTTCTTGCCAGCAACCTATACTAGAAATTTTGATTTGGGTGTGCAATTAAAGCCCAGGGAAATTTTGCCCATCAATCCATGTTCTCCATATATGAAAATAATAAAATCTACCCATATAAAAGAAAACACACAAAATGGTGTGGGTATAAATTGCTGCATAGAAGAGCAAACACAATTCACAGTCAACAGAACAGCTCTGTAATAATTTTTAGATTCAGCCAAGTTTTGCTTTTTGCCTCTCTGTATGAGAAACAAACATACATCCTCTGTATGATCAGAATGACAAAATATTTGTGATAAGAAATTAATCATAATACGGTAGATTAGCTATAGCTAGTATAATAAAATGACACAATTGAAAGTGCCATTTAGGCCAATAAATAATTACCATGCTCGATGCAGGAATCCAAATTAAAGTATCCTCAACAGATGACTGATCCTTTGATTTGTTTTATTATGTGCCTCTATTTTTCTATGTACAGGCCCAGTGATGTGGAATTGCATTGCAAAAAATAGTTTGTCCTGGCTTTATATAATATTATATATTTTTATATTTGTCAGTTGATTTTGAATATTAAACAAAGTATACTGTGTAGATCTATGTGTCTCACATATCCTGAGTTCAAAAATTGGCAGTTTGTTAGTTTACTATTCAATAGAAAACACAATCGGCCATTTAATTCCTATTTCAGTTTGGAAAAATTTATGCAGCATAAAGCTTAATAGGACTCTCTAGAAACTGTGATTCCAACTAATATTTGAAGCAATCCATTTCAGTTTATATAGAAGATTAATTATCTGTTTAATATTTGTTTTACTGGTCTTATGTAAAATGTAATATTAACAATTCAGGTGGCTATA
Source organism: Crotalus tigris (assembly GCF_016545835.1). Lineage (NCBI taxonomy): Eukaryota > Metazoa > Chordata > Lepidosauria > Squamata > Viperidae > Crotalus > Crotalus tigris. The sequence goes on from NW_024097528.1 coordinate 71,274, forward strand.
AAATAATATAATAATGAATAACAACAGAATTCTGATAATATTGGCCATGTAAGAGAACAAATGGTTTTTTATTTGTTGTAAAATTTGGGAAACACCAGAGCATGAAAATAATGTTAAATAGTAAGGCTATGTAATCTTGTTCGCTGACTATATAGGATATTTTCTTAGTGCATAAATAAGGCTTGATTAATTTTATCTCTTTTAGGACAGAATTAGTATTACAGTAGACATTAGTTTCTTGTGGTACAGTTGGTTCTTTAGGTCCAGTAGGTTTACAATTGGTTAAACAACAATACTAACTTATAAGGTGCTTATTAATGCTGTTGCATCCAACTGGAAGGTATTGTGAAACAGTATCATTCAGGGTTCTTTCCTTAGGCCAAAGCTATTCAAATTTTTTTTAAAAGATGTAGACGATGGAAGAGATCTTACCAAATTAGCACCTGAATTTAAGTTATGGATATTAAATAATAGTTTAGAGGACAAAATTAGACAATACAATCCCAATCAGAAATAAATTTGAAAACTTTAGCACCTAGCCAAATATAATTGGGTATAAACTTACAACATAAGGTCCTGTATCTGGGTAAGGAAAATTAAATGCATACAGTAAATACAAGATTTAGGAATGCAGTTTGTTGACATGTCTATGTAGAGGACCTAGAAGTATCAATGGCCATCAGATATGATTAAGCAGGTTGATATTACAAATTAAAATTTAATCTTGGACTTAATTAACAAAAGCATGGTGTCTAGCTCCAGAAGACAAGAAAATAATAATTCTACTTTGCATTGGCTGGATTTCATTTTCTGTATTGAGTTTTAGGCATCACATTTTAAAAAGAACCTAGAGTATCTGGAGTCAGTTCAGAACAAGGCTACAGATTTGGTACCTAAACTGTATCAGAAAAGAGGAATTGGGCATGTTCAGCTTACAAAGGACAAGACTAAAGTAATAAATAATAGTGGTATGCAAATATCTAAGACTTTCATGTAAGTGTTCTCTAATAAAACTGGGAAGATACAATCACAGTAAGAGCTGTGAAGCAGTAGAACTTTCCACAACACTATAAAGGACTTCTCATTCCTGGAGATTTTCAAATGTGAGCTGAGTAACCCAGTACTGGAGAGGTCAAAAAAAAAAAATCTTAAGATAATGCTATCTGTATTCATCCCAAGATAATACCCGATCAAGGTTGACTTAACAAATTGAAGTTTGGCTTCAGTTAATTTGCATTCTTGAGCCAACTGGCATCTGTGATAATGAACAAACACATATCATTATCTTATATTTTTGATTCTGTTAAAAAATTTACATTTTATTGTAAAATGTTACTGTTATTGAAAGCTCAGCACCCAGCATAATAGACATAGAGTTTTGACTGAAAAGATTCTTGTAAATTTTTCATATATAACTATCTAAATATGAAACTAAATAAATAGGAATGTCAAAAATATTCCTACTCTAAACTCAGAAGGAAAACTATATTAACAAATACATTAAATGTTAAAAGGAAATTGTTCAGTTAAATTATGTATTTTAGAAAAACAATATTTCATATAGATTTTATAGTAAGAGATATTTATTGGTTAGCATATGTGGTTATTTTCAAAGTTGGCTTATTATGTCTGTTCTTTCTAGTTTAGTAAATAGTTTCAGATACTAAACTAAGAGACCTGATATATCAGTCCAAAGGAAATACCAAGTTCCTGATGTTTCCAGAAAGATATGATACAAATAAAATTAAGCATAGATACATAATATAGAAGACTAATGTAATTACATGCCTTAAGAGCCTAGAAGTTAGCAGCATGAGAAACGTCATCTTGACTTAAACATATTCAGAGTACTGAAGCATACAATCTAAATGTTATTCCCAAAGTTCAGCACCAATATATTTTCATATAGCAGCCTTGAGCAAAATATTCTGAAGATAATTTGGTGCTTATGTCACATGAATGTGCCTTTCTGACAAAAAAAATATTTTTAATAGATAGAGCATGAATAAAAATAACAAGAGAATCAAAATAAGTTGCTTCTTTTGGAGAGAGTGCTTTGAGTCAAGGTGATTCCTAACAATTACTGGACTAGTCCCTGCAGTTTTGTGCATAAGATTTTCAGATGTGATTTGCCATTTTCTTCTTCCTAGGGCTGAAAAAAAAAATGACCTAGCTGGCTACATCCCTAGGGCAGAATTAGAACTCATAGTCTCTTGGTCTCCACCCTAATGCTTTGAATTACTGCACCAAATGTAATTAGGCTGTTAAATACTAAAAAAATGCTTTGGGTAATTATACTAATGGAAACATACAGATTAATAATGAGACAAGGCTCCCTTCTTTTTTAATTGCACAATAAATATTTTCCTTCCCAAATCACCTTGTGCCTTTATTTATTCCTGAAATTACTTAGCTGTTTTGCTGAATGTCTTTATTGTAAAGAATTAAAGCCATTTCTACTAATGTAATTTCAATTTTCTTTGCTATGATTTAATACTGTTTTTATTTATGAGCTGATTATTGTTGTAGTTTAAAAATAGATTCTGAACTAAATTAGGTTATAGATTAATTAAGAATGATCATTGAATATAATCATTTTGAGAGATATCTTGGAGTTCTCCTAAATGTATGATCACAGCTAGAGATTGTATTGATTTTAGCAGAATCAAATGTTTAGTGAAATACTATTAATTATTTTTTGCCTCACGTTATCCAACTATGGTTAAAATAGTAAACGATAAAATCAATACCGTATTAAAAATTAGAATGGAATGTTTTTCCAAATTTAAATAAAATAATACTTGGTTATTTATGATTTACTTGGTAATTTTTTTAAAGGGAGCAGATTCTTTAAAGATATAGCATGATGACAATTTATATAGTTTGCTTTTAATTGTATTTAGTTGTAATACTGCTTGTTGTTGGTTTTTGATTAGAATATAGAAAATCTACTGTCTGTACAGAAAATGAACTTCAATTATAAGCAAAAAAAAAATTCAGATTAAGGCATAGAAGTTTTCAAATTAAGATTTAGGTATAACATTGAATGCTTTATGTTGGGCATTCCTGTCCAATAATTCCTTTCTTTTCATTATACTAGAACTAAATGAGCTTTTCAATCCTTAGAATGCTTACAAGAGAATGGATATATTTTTCTTAATCTGTTCTTCTCTCAAATGATTATTTAAAGGCTTCATACTAGTACCTGTTAGCTACATATTGAATGAATTGTGAGTTTCTCAGGGCAGAAAGGCCAAAACTGTCAATAACTAATAACTGGCTGCCACCAAATACAAAAAGGTATCAGTTAAATTGTGAATAAGGCAGAAGAAAGAAGCACAAACCCAATAAAATAAAAAGTTTACAGTGATTTCAATCTAGTGTGCAATAAAATTCTTAACTGACTGTGTCAAGGCTGGGAAGATGCAACCAAGTTGAAATCAATTAAAGAAGAGTGCCTGCCTTTAGCAAACAAAAATAATGGAGAAACATTTTTATTGACATAACATTAAAAAAGTGGTGTGTGTGTTTTCATTCCATTTTGTGAAAAAATATATATATATATATCTAGAATGCTGTATGTTACACCCTGTTGCCCAAATATGGGAGAGATAACTCCTCCCCTGTTTCTTCCCTCCCCAACACAGCTGGCAAAAGTGAGACAGAGCCTGTGGCCTAGAGGTTAATACATCTGCCTAACATGCAGACAGCCCAGGTTCAAATCTCAGAAGGGTATGTCTGGTTGAAAAGAGCTAAAGAGTTCGAAATAGCTATTCCAGTTCTCCCTTAATTCTTTGCTAGCAATCCAAATTTTAGAAATATATATATATGTCCTTAATGGTTATAAAAATATGAATCCCGGGCATATTTGTTCAATGATGCAATCTTCGATCTCCGGGAAGAGTATATTCCAGTTATTTATTGTTAAAACAACATTTAACACAATAAAAACAGTTATATACAAGATTAAAACAATTTAGCTTTCGCTGGTCCTCTGCCAGCGTCCTCAGAGTGGGGCTTAGGGGGTGGGAAAGTTCTTTTTATCCCCTTTCTGATCCAATTGCCTACTCATTGCCCTCATGACAGGGCCACTCTTCCTGATTGCCTGTAACTGCCTTAACTGTTCCGCCCTCTCTTTTTTGCACTCCAATTTTGTATTTTTCTGCTCTGTCATCTTTGTGCTGCTTCCTCCTCCCTGCGCTGTTAATCCCTCCTCTCTACCCAATGCAAGGTGCCTCCTCCAATTCGACACCACACGAGTCCTGTCACGGAGTTCCTCCTTTTTATTCTCCCTGTTGGGCTGCTGATCTACCTGCCGTTTTTGCATTCCATTGCCAGTTCCTATCTCATCTCCCTCCTCCAACTCCCCTCCTCTCCTAATCTGCCAATTCATACATCCTTTGTTGTCCATTCCTGTCATCCTTCCCTTCTCCAATTTTTCCCTTTCCCTAACCTGCCTACTTGTGTACCATTCCTGCCTACCCTCATCCTCTCCTATCACTCTTCCCTTCTCCAAATTATCTCTCCTCCTCTTCTGTCGGTCTCCCTGCTGTTCCTGTTTCCCATCCTGCCTTCCTATCAACCTTCCTCCCTCAGGTAGTTTGTCTACCCCCTCAGTCTGCCGATCTCCCTGCTGTTCCTGTCCTGCCCGATCCATTCCTGTCCTTCTTTGCTTCCTTAACACTTCTCCCCCCCCCACGCCGATCCGTCCATGCCTGTATTACATCATTCATTCCCATCGCCCCTTCTTTCTCCAATTCTCCTCTATCTCTAACCTGCCCATCCTGCCCTACGTCATCCATCCCTGTCAATCCCCCTTCCTTCAACCCTCCCACCTGTTGATTAACGTATTGCTCCTGCCTTTCGTCAACCATTCCTATCGATGTTCTCTTCCTCAATGTCTTTTCCTTCCTAATCCGCTGCTCTACCTGCTGTTCCTGTTTGCCCTCCTCCACTGCTGTCCATCTTCCCCTCTCCAATGTCCTCCCCGTAATCTGCTGACTTGCCTGTTGTTCATCCATTTCTGTCCATCCTCTCTTTTCTAGCATTCCTCCTCCTCTGACCTGCTGTCCTACATGCTGTTCCCACATGCCAACATCCATTCCTATTAAACCCTCCTTCCCAAGCTTTCCTCCTCCCCCCCATCTGCCGTCCTGCCTGTTATTCTTATCTGGCCTTCTCCTTTCCTGTCAGTCCCACCCTCTCCTGTTTCCTCCCCCCCTCTCCAATCCACTGCTCTGTTTTCTGTTCCTTCCAGCATTCTTCCTCCCCTTTCCTGCTGTCCTACGTACAGTTCCCATCTACTGACATGCGTTCCTGTTGGACTCTCCTTCCCAAACTTTCCCCTCCCAAACTGCCGTCCTGCCTATTATTCCTGCCTGCCCTTCTCCATTCCTATCGACCCCACCCTCTCCTGTTTCCTCCCCCCCCTAATCCGCAGCTCTGCCTGCTGTTCCTGACTATTCTCCTCCATTCTTACTCCCTTCTCAAACGTCCCCTCTCCCCCCGTGAATATGCTTCCAATCTTACGTGCCTCATCTTTTCTGTTCTTTTCTCTCTCCCCTTCCCTTTTGATCAGTCCCCTGGGGTCGGCCATACCCCTCCCCCGTGTTCTGGGTCGTACGATCAATTCCACTGTTCCCAAGACTCTTCCCTGGTCCCCTTCTCCTTGCAGTCCCTCATCATATCCACTTCCTCTTCCTTTACTACCCTTACCTGTCTGTGACCCTAATATTTCCTCATCTGTCTCTACCTTTAGCGTGTCTATGGGATCCTCCCTATGTCTGGTCATGTAGTAAATACCTCCCCCCCCAGTCCTGGTTTCGCCTCTGACAATCGGCATCCGTCTCTTGACATGCTTTTCCTGCACTCTTAGTGCCTGATACGCCGAGGGCAGTTCTATACATCGGTTGATGGAGTCTGTGTTGGAGAACCAGGCCTCCTTTAGTAAGCGTCCTCCTTTGGAGGCGTCCTGGGCAATGGCTTCTGCCTCCTTGAAATCAAAAGAATGTCCGGTATTAATCATGTGCGTCCATGTTTGAGAGTATTGCTCCTGCCTTTTGACAGCCAATTTATGTTCATGTATCCTAGTTTTTATTTGTTTGGCTGTCTCCCCCGTATAATTTCATTGGCAGTCTTTGCAATGCACTCTGTATATGACCGCTGATCTTTCTTCCTTCGGCAATGGCTCTTTAGGGTGCATGACTTTCATCCGGAGTGTTTGATCAGGCCGGTGAGCAACTTTAATATTATAAGGTGCCAATATGCGCGCTGTTGCTTCCGATACTCCCTGGACATACGGTATCATTGTCCGGGCCATTGTCCCTGGATCATTCGGTGCCCTGCGGGGTTCTTGACATTTGCTGTACCTCCGAATGAAGCTAGTTGGGTAGCCATTCCACTTGCACACTTGATAAAGATGCGCATGCTCCCTCTGCTTAGCCTTCCTGGTATTGCAGTGCGTGTCTATACGTGCAAATAATGTCCTTATGCATGAGATCTTATGGGCTGCTGGGTGATTGCTCCTATAGTGCAACATCCTGTCAGTGTGAGTGGCTTTTCTATACACTGTCGTATGGAGGGCACCATTAATTTGACGTGTAACCAAAATGTCTAGGAAGGCCAAGCTGCCATTGGCCTCCTCCTCCGCTGTGAATTATATATCCGGGAGTATTGAGTTAAGTTTCTCCATAAAGGCAGTTTTCCTCGCCCGTTTGACGATGACGAAAGTATCATCCACATACCTGGCCCAAAACTCCGGTTGGTAGTCGGCCATGGCCCTGCTTTCCAAACACTGTATGGAATAAGTTTAATTATTTTTGGAATATGTAGGAAATTAATACTACTTTAGAAAAAATTCAAATTAAACATTAAAAGTAGTAAAAACTAATTAAAATATTTAGTGTATATTTGTTGCATTTCCTCATAAAAATTAGTATGAAACTATCTGGAACAATAAACCAATTCAAAGCTTACATAATTTAAATCTTTTGTACTATTATTATTGAGGATAGTGATGATTATTATAGATTGTTGTATGATAATATGGTATCATTAATATTCATATATTTTTTCACAGTTAAAAAAATAAAACCTTGATTTTTACTTCAGGGACCTATTATCAAAAATTAGCACAAAGGGATCAGTAAATAAAGAGAGAGAAACAGTTGGAGCAAATGGTTAACAGAAGGGCATATGGAAAACAATAAAAAGATTACTCCAAAGCCTTTATGCTCAAGGTAGGATTTGAAGTAAATAAAAATATTTGCACCTAGGGATGTTTAATTAGTATGATTGTGTCAAGCCCAAGCCCAGTGAAATCCCATCGAATTCTATTTGTTTACACCTAATAGACAGAATCGTGCCAAACTAAAGCTATAACCTTCTAACCTACTAAATAAGGAACATCCTGAGAAATTCTAGGGTGTGACTACTCTGAACCTCTTCCCCATTCCCCCATTTAGCTTGGAACTGGGCAGTCTCTTAATCTGGGCATCTCTCTGGGAAATGTCTGGGTTGCCTAAACAAATCCAGCTATTCTTCTGTGTCTGAAACAATATCTCAATCTAGTAATAGTAGTAAAGTTGGAAGGGACCTTGGAGGTCATCTAGTCCAACCCCCTGCTCGGCAGGAAACCCTACACCATTTCGGACAAATGGCTGTCCAGTCTCTTCTTAAAAACTTCCAGTGTTGGAGCATTTACTGCTTCTGGAGGCAAGCTGTTCCACTGATTAATTGTTCTCACTGTCAGGAAGTTTCTCCTTAGTTCTAGGTTGCTTCTCTACTTGATGAGTTTCCACCCGTTGCTTCTTGTCCTGCCTTCAGGTGCTTTGGAAAATAGCTTAATTCCCTCTTCTTTATGGCAGCCCCTGAGATATTGGAATACTGCTATCATGTCCCCCCTTGTCCTTCTCTTCGTTAAACTAGACATACCCAATTCTAGCAACCGTTCCTTATATGTTTTAGCCTCCGGTCCCCTAATCATCTTTGTTGCTCTTTTCTGTACTCTTTCTAGAGTCTCAACATCTTTTTAACATCGTGGTGACCAAAAATGGATGCAGTATTCCAAGTGTGGCCTTACCAAGGAATTGAAGAGTGGTATTAATACTTCACGTGATCTTGATTCTATCCCTCTGTTAATGCAGCCTAGCACTGTGTTGGCCTTTTTGGCAGCTGCAGCACACTGCTGGCTCATATTTAAGTGATTGTATACTAGGACTCCGAGGTCCCTCTCACAGTTACTACTATTGAGCATGGTGCCACCTATGCTGTATTTGTGCATTTGGTTTTTCTTGCCTAAATGTAGAACCTTGCTTTTTTCACCATTGAAATTCATTTTGTTAGTTAGTGCCCAGTGTTCAAGTCTGTCCAGATCCTTCTGTATCTTAAGCCTGTCTTCTGGAGTGTTGGCTATTCCTGCCAGCTTGGTGTCGTCTGCAAATTTGATGAGTTCCCATCTATCCCTTCATCCAAATCGTTGATGAAGATGTTGAAGAGTACTGGGCCCAGAACAGAGCCCTGGGGCACCCCACTACACACTTCCCTCCATATAGTTGCAGTTCCATTGAGGACCATCGCTGAGTACGGCCGGTCAGCCAGCTACGGATCCATCTGGTAGTGGTTCTGTCTACCCCACATTTTTCTATCTTGTCAAGTAGTAGGTTGTGATCTACTTTATCAAATGCCTTACTGAAGTCCAGGTAAATTATGTCCACAGCATTCCTCTGATCCACTAATTTTGTCACTTGGTCAAAGAATGCAATAAGATTTGTCTGGCATGATCTATTTTTGACAAACCCATGTTGGCTTTTAGTAATGACTTTGTTTGCCTCTAGGTGTTAGTTGATTCGTTGTTTGATTATCTTTTCCAGGATCTTCCCAGGTATTGAGGTCAGGCTGATAGGTCTGTAATTTCCTGGATCCATTTTTTTTCCTTTTTTGAGGATGGGAACTACATCAGCTCTTTTCCAGTCCTCTGGTAGTTCTAGTAAAATCTATTTTATTTGTATTTATAGATTTTTTTTTAAAAAAAAGATCCGTTCTATTTTTGCACAAATGTTTTGTTTTCAAATCTGTCCCTATTTTACAGTTACTGATGTAAAATTCTTATTATATGTTTACATTTCCCTGAAGTTGATTCATGATCTTTCCCCCAGGACCCTTCTGTATAGATAAGTATGGTTGTGCAATGTCTTCTGTGTATCAAATTTATTTTAGCCATAGAGGTCACTTTTGCTTGTAATAGTGATGTTAGATAATAATAGTTTTCTGACTTTGAACTTATCACTTCATGATAAATGCAGTTTCTTCCAAGATGGGTTACTTTTTAATAATATCTTCTCTTTACTTGGACTAGTCTATTTCAAAAAATTTCCTAAGGCAGTAGAATATTAAATCTCAACCTAAACTAATACTCTACCTTATAGTTAAGAGCAATGGCTTTCCCTAAGATAGTGTTACATAGATATTTGATTATAGCTCCTATCAAAATGTTGGATTTTATCTTTGTACATTATAGTTACATAATGAATTGCTATAGACATTTATCATGGAAACAATTACCTTAAAGTATTGATCTGAAGCAGAATAGATTAGTAAACATAGGAAGACTAAGCTTGTTGCCATAGAAACGTAGATATTTAGAGAAAGAATGCCTTAATTCTTGTTGTTTAGTCATAGAACAATTCAAAATAACTTTGCTCCTTGTCATAATATTTTTTATTATTTTTTTACAGAAAATTAGCTAATCCAATTATTTAAAAAATACAGAATGGTACTGGTCCCTGGCCTTTTAGTAAACTGGCCGCACAGCTGGAAGAGGGCGGCAGGCAAGCGAGCAAAACTGAAACCATCCTGCCCCCCTCCCCCAGTCCGTGGAAAAATTGTCTTCCATGAAACCAGTTCCTGGTGCTGAAAAGGTTGGGGATCACTGTTTTAAAGGAATTATCTTTGGTTGGAAGAGGAGCATATTTTTAAAATTTAGAACGTAATGGCTGAATATGTTTTATATAGTTTAATTTAATAAAACTGTAGAGAGCCTCATGTAGAAAATTTTGCTAATCTGATAGATTTTTTTATTTTTTTTTTCCTCCAAAAGTTCTAAGAAATATTCCCACACAAACGTCTTCTGAAATATAAGTGCATTGTGCATAGGCTATTGGATTCATTTTTATTTGCTTTAGTTGGCATTAATTGGAATTCTAATGCTGACAAAAATGATCTTTTTCACTCAGCGAATATTCTCCCTGTCCCTAATTTAAAAAGAATTGGAAAGAAAAGTAGTTTTTAATAGCACAAAGAGAAATCAAAAACATTTCTCCACGGTAACTGATTAGGTAAATGTATTTCCTTTCTTTATTCTATTAAAAATCTTTTTAATTAAATTATCTGTGGAAATCCTTTGTTTCCGTAAACCTCTTTAAACAAAGTTTAAAGTTATTGTAGATCTATTAAAGTACATTGCTTTAGTTTCTTTCCAAGCAGTTTTTTTTAAAAAAAAAAAAATTAACAGCAAGAAATGTCAGAAATGTAAGCAACCTGAAAGAACTTCTTAGCATGCTTGGTTGACATGTAAAAAAAGTCTTAAAAATTGTGATACAGAGGATTTTCAAGATCAATATTCAATTGAAATTGGAACTTTAGGATTAGGATTAATGAATAAACAACAAAAAACTCATGGAAGATTATTTCAATATATGATTACTGTGGCAAGATCAATATATGCACAGATAGAAAAATTTGACACAAGTGGGCTAGTTTTGCAACTCAACAATTATAAATCATCAAGATATGTCCACATCAACAATAAAAAGGCAGTTAAAAATGGTTAAGAATGTGCAGACAGATAAGTAGTTCATATAGTCCTGAAATGTCAGAATTGTTGCTAACCAAGATTACCTAGGAAAGATTTTTAAACATCTGCATGACAAGGAAAACTCCCTGATTATGGCTTTGAAGAAGAATCTATATGGAACAAAATAGCCCAGGAAAAATTAGGGTTAATACGTTGTTAATATGAAAAATGAGCATGTAATGAGTAAGGTAGAATTCATCTGGAAATAACAGCAATAATCAGTTGGGGGGGGGGGAGAGATTCAGCTTTAACTAAAGCCTCACTGGTACTTTGCCCACAGTAAGCTTATTGTAACTGTCAATGAGTATAAAGAAGTTATGACCTTAATGCTTCATAGCTAGATCTGTCAGCTTACATATTAGACAAGAACATTCAAAAGGTCAGATTTTTTTAGGTTATTTATGAACAAACATACTGTTGGCTCTCATTGGTTCACTTATAAGCCAATGAACTGGAAGATGTAGGTCATTTGCAGGGGTGGGATTAGTATTTTAAAAAGTCAGCAGCCTATTTGTCAATGGAAACAGAAACAATTGCAGGGAACGAGAAAAGAAGCTGAAATTACCAAAAGTAGAGGTTGTGAAAACTGTTAAAACAATCTCATATGTGACTTTGTACAAAAGAAATTTATCTTCACAGAAGACTTCAGAAAGCAGAATAGAAGCCTTCACTGGTCCAATTTTATGTTTTCAGCTAGTTTAACAGAGTCAAAAAATGTCATTACAGCTAAAAAAAACCCCATAAATACATATATTTTTAACTGAGAGAAGCAAATTTTTAGTTAAGAATTTAAAATCTACTTTAAGTAACTGGGTAAGATGTAATGTAAGGCTTATTTAAACCCATTTATACTCTAATACTTTAATACTACTATAAGCAAATAATTATTAAAATATTCTACTTTTATGCACAATGAAGGCAGCTAAGAACAAGTAAAACAAATACAAAGTAGCATAATTTTTAACAAGGCTTAGAAAATGTGTAAATCCAGATAATTATGTGTAAGTCACTGTCCATAATGTTAAAAAAAACATTTTTATTCTGTTAAAAGACTGTAATCACCCTTCAATTCTTCAAAATGATTTTGTTAGAAAATCAGAACAGGCAGAAAAACAATTTTCCTCTGACATTTGTCAGATTGTATAAAAATATTACTGCAGCACATGTATTTAATTGATAGCATGAGATCTATTATTTACGGGGAATATCTTGCTTGCTTTCCTATTTTTCAATTTTCATAAATACACCAGTTTCTAAATTTTGCAATCTGGTCTTGACTTTATTTTTGTTAATAATTAGTAAGTTTATGAATTTTGTTATGCCATATGGACAGAACAAAAATAAAACATTTTTGCTGCTGGCATCTAAAAATATAATTGGCATTTGTAAAACTAAAATTCATAATAATTAATCTACATGTATTAAGCACAATAGTTTTAAAGTAGATTAAAAAAGTATTGGTAGCAGTGAAAGCCCACAGTATTCCTCTTGTGCATGAGATAAATATTAGTAATCCTCTGTTAAGAAGTCCTTGCTATTCCATTTACTGAGTAATTGGTTATAAGCTCAAAGCACAGTTAATAATGTCTTGCCTACAGTGGCTCGTGAGAGCTCTGAGATGGAAATGTTAAATGGTCTAAAAGTTGCTATTGAGAATTGCTGTCCTACTTTGGGCTGGAAACTAAATATTGACACACAGGTGATAGACTTTACCTTGTAATTTTTCTGGGTGGAATCTAAGGCATAATTATATTTTTGTGGGCATTATCCAAGGAAAAGTACAGTTAAGGCCAAAGAATTATATCTGGAGATAATGTAATATCAATAAGAGGTGATTGCCTTTATTACATCACACTTTTGACTTGTGTGCCAGCAAGACTTCTGATAGTCAAATAATCTTCTCTTAAATTTTCTTAACTTGAAATTAAACTTTCTTCCTGGCCTAATTGGCAAGTTTTGTTTTGTCTACATGACTCTCACTAAAAATATATTTCATGCAGGAGAGACCCCAAAAACTAGTTTTCCATTTTGGGGGTGGGGTTATTGATATCTGAAGCTATACATGAGGCAAATGAAGATTGCATAAATATTTTTAATCTCTTCTCCATAATGGACTGTTGATTTCTGTATGCATTCTTTAGAACTTACTTTCCTGTCTTCCAATCCGCCACTGTAACAACATACAGTTCTGGATATACCTCTTGGGATTTTGCAATCTACTAGTGTTTCTCCTTCACAATTTACAGCGGTTTTAAAATATTATTTATTTTATTCAGTTTTTATACCTGCCCAACTCAATCAAGTGACTCTGGGTGGCTGTAAAACAATGTGAGAAATACAAGTGGAAAGACTTTGTATGGTGTCAGTAGTTTTGTTTACCTTGTTTACAATCAACTTTTCCTCATAGAGGAATTCTGGTGTTTTGTTTTTTTTTTAATTTTGGTGATTTCCATCCCCGCCATCAATTAAGTACATAGAAGTTCATGTATTAAAAGACAATCAGAGGAAATAAACCAGAAATGTACTTACTTTCTGTGAGGAATGGGATTCTGGGATTCTCCAGAATCACTGATGACTAAGGCAAGAAATAAATTAGTTGACATTTTAATGTTTTCCTATTAGTATATTCAGTTGGAGAGAAAGGTTATTATATATACTGTTTTCTTCATGTTGCTTTTCAAAGTCAACAAAACATAATAACTGTTTTGAGCTCTTTTGTGGGAAACCGAGGACTGGAAACATTGGTGTGTGTTGAACTAATTTTAGTAAAATTGTCTTTCCTGCATCTTGAACTCCAAGGTATGATAACTTTCTGCCCCTAAGGCAAAATAGGTCTACCTGAGAATTAGTCTCACTCTTCTTTTCCTCAATTCTCTTATAAGCTAAGCTAACCTCATGAAAGTAAACCTGTGATGAACTTTTACAATATTCCCACTCCATTTAATACACCTGAAACATACTAGTATCTGAATCGCACATGACTTAAATTCTAATTATCTTGAAGCATGGCTCCAGTTGCTCACTTTCAGATTGTGGAGTTGTCTGAGTTACTAATGGGGGAATTCCATTATTACTAACATTCTAGCTAATAAATATGACACTTCTGCTTTTCTAAGAAGAATGTCAGCAATGAGGAATGTCTTCTATTTTTTATTCTCCTTCTATCTAGTTCTTCTCTTATACTTTGGGTACTCAACCTGCTAGCTTATTCCATGCATCATGCAGCTGTTACCGCAGAGATCATTGATAGATTTGGCATTGCTCCCATTCTCTAATTAGTTACTGTAATAGCTATCCCTGAAGATGGCTTGATGATTGTTGTCAATTGTCTTGAATAGTTAAAAAGCATCTATACCCACACCATGAAGATCAAACTTAAATTTTAACTATCTCGAAGTATCTACTTCTGACTGATTCTTAAGTCTTAGTAATCCTGTTTCAAGGCTGCTTTAGGTAGTGTCCTTGTTCCACAATCACATAACCTTGGGTATATGGTTGGATGATGGTAAGGGATACTGATTTTTAGGGAATCTCTAAGATAATGAACCCTTCTAATCTTGTATCTGTCCAAGAAATTGTAAGATTTATTCAGATAGTTGCTAACCTTGTTCACATGGTAAATTAAGCCATTATATGGCTCTAATTAAATAGGTCTATTCATTACAAAACTGTTCAGTCACCTGTAAGTGTCCTAGGTTTTCACTTGGTTGAGCAATATTTTCCTTACTCGGGTTGTATATATATATGGATATTGTTTTGGTAATTTTATGTTATTCTCTTTTGTTCCTGAAACATCATGCTTAGATTTTATATTTTATATTATATTTTATATTCATACCCAGTATATGCCAGGGACACACAAATAGAAAAACCAATGTACATGTGATATTCTATCAGCCGCATATGGCAGAAGCCTTAACTCATTCTTTCTCTATCATTTTGTTGTTGCTATGATTAAGGAAGTCTTTTAGTTGAGGACAAAAATAGATCTAAAAACCTAGAAATAAACTAATCAAGCATGGTAATTTGAAGAAACTAAACAGGGTGGGGGGGCCTGTTGGCTCTCAGAAGGATGTTTCATAGGGCATACTTCCAAGGAGCTACGAGATGGCAGTGTTTACAGGAATAGACCCGGAATGTGCCCATCCTATCCACTCTGGTAGGACAAGCAGATACCCTCAAGGAGACATAATCTCAAGATAACCTGGTATCATGCCATTTAGGGCTTTAAAGATGGTAACCTGCACCTTAAATTACACCTGACAGGAAATTGGAAGCCAATGCAGCTCACTCCACAAGGGCAAATTTAATTATTTTAAGTTGGACATATATCAAAATTCTGCCTTTTTAATTTCTTAAGTAAGCAAAATCAAGTTTGTATTATATAACAATATTCTAATAGTTATGACTTTTTACAAATAGTTCAGAGAGAATATTTGCTTTATACAGTACTTTATCTATGGGGATTCCAATCTCTCAAGTCAAGGATGATCCCCATTTCTATGCCCTCCTGGAAGACTGTAAAATTTAGGTGTTTGAAAGGGCTTTTGGTAGTACTGTACTGTAATATTATCTTAATCGTAATTTTTAAGGCATAAATATATGTTGTGTTCCTTATATTATTGTACAGCATTGTTGCCTATATCATTATATTTTATTATCATTACATTAGGTATGGATGTTGCTGTAGTATACCATTCATCTTAATTGAAGCACTTTGTAGGTAAGTAGGTAGATAGGTGGGTGGGTAGGTAAGTAAGTAAGCAGATAGGTAGGCAGGCAGACAAACAGACCATTATTTTGAACCTGTTGAAACTCTTTGATGCTGATACATTTTTGACCTTGTAGTTTTCTATATGATTTGTAACTTAACACCTTTGTCATATGTTTACCATTTCTTTCTGCTAATACAGTTAGAATTAAACTGTTCCATTTATTTCTATTCTGCAGTAGTGTTTAATAACTCAGGCTTTCCACAATCCCACAAAATACATATCCAATTTTTTATATAAATAGGTTTCTTCTACAGAACTGATTCATTCATTATATTACTAGCCAAGGAAAATGTGAATATCACTCATCTTTCTATATTCCCTTCAGTAATAAAATATGAAATTAACTTTCTGTGGGATCAATGTTCTAACATTTGCCATTGATAAATATATCCCAATCTTATGTACTAAAGCCAATTTAAGCCATCTTTTTTCTTCAGCATTTGCAGTACAATGGCACTGATCAAATAATTGCCTTCTATTATATTTTTTTAAAAGAAAGAAATCAAGCTACAAAATCTTGATTGCTGCATAAATTCCACTGGTTCTAATTGATTTAGATGTGTTTTTCTAGCTTCCTGTAGAATCAATTAAATTATTATGGAATATTTATTTATAGAAGAATATTGACAAACCAGCACCAGTATTTTTTTAAAATATCCCTTTTAATAGAGCACCTTATTTTATTATATGTTCTAATTCTATTAATATTTGTCAAAAGTGATTTATTTAATTTGAAACATTTCCCAGAAGCAATATACTTCATAAGGATAGCAAATTATGACTGATAATGACAAACTAGATAATTTTTCTGAAAGATCTAAAGGTTACAACTGTCTCTTGGGCTTATAATGTTAAAATCAATAAACTATGATGCAAATATCCATTTAAAATTGAAGTCCTATGGACCTTCCCATTACTAGCAAAAACCTAAAACTTAGCTACAGTATGTATCTTGAATCTTTTGAAGGAACTTTTATTTAGGAAATCACATCTCTTTAGGATTTGACTGAGAAGTCTTTTATTCCAAAATGATTTTTTGCCTCTTCTGTCAACATGAAAAAAGGAATCTCCCTGTGGCCCAACATTTACAAACTTTTCTTTAGAGAACAATGTAATTAGCTGTCTACTAACCAAATACACTTTATATTACAAAGGTTGCACAAGAATAAATATGTGTCTTTGAGATGGCACGGCCATGTATTGTACAGAACATCCTGTATTATCTTTTAGGTACCATAGTCCTTTTTATTACTAGCATATTTTGATGTATAGAATGAACAATAACCATATTGTAGTCACTCGTGTATTTTTAGAAAATATATAATGATAAATTATATGGAGTGGAGGTAAAAGAGTAGTCTATTGTGAAATAGTGTAATACTACAATTCTATTTGTCTCAACTTAACAGTATTAATATCAAACATTTCTATGCTTTAAGAGTCAGACATTGAACTTATTTGAGGGGGAAAGCCTTTGAATTATATAATCACTCATTCATTGAACTGCATGTCTCTATTTGTTGTGTATATCTGAAGTCAGTTAGCATTACTGTTGTCAGCATTACTATTGCAGGATATTTAATCAAATAGCTAGAGAAAGATCTTGCTTAGGTGAATGAAATTATTTCAGAGGCAATTTGGAGTTGTTATGATGAAGCAAGGATCCTTGACTGGAATAGGGAGGAACATCTGCTTGAATTAGTTATAGACCAGGGGTGTCAAACTGCCGGCCCATAGGCCGGATGCATTATGTGGAAGCTGCACCCACCCCAGCTCTGGCAAGGGGAAAAAAGTCGTGATACGTCACGACATGTCACATGATGTGGCAAGTTTGATACCCCTGTTATAGACTATTACAAGTGACTACCGATTATTTATTAAAGGGAACATACTCAATTTAATAGAACCAATACCCTTTAGAGGTCATCTTTCGGGATGTTCTTTTCTGACAAGCTATGTTGTTAATTCTAGTGCCTGATAGTCTTAAATTATTTACTGATGTTGGAAAAGAAGACATAGAGCAATTTGTAAACATATATTTTCAGCCAGAAAAACATCTCACATTCTCAGTCAGAGAAGTCTTCCCTAAAGCTCTGTAGATAAGCTTCACAATTCATCATCTGCCTTGTAAATTTGTCATGTTCCTGTTTGCTCTTGTTCATTCCTTCACTCTGGTCACCAGCTCACAGTTCTTGTCCTGTTGTTCAAGAGTACTGGTTATGACTCCTAGCATTTTCTAAGAATGTTTAATAATCTTATTAAACATTACAACTACACTGATAAAAATGAAATGCGTACTAAAAGAGAGAGGGTACAGAAAACAAGAAAGCAGAAAAGAAATTAAAAAATAAGAATATAGTAAAGAAAAAGAAATGAAATATATAAAGAATTTACCTCCTCCTTCATCATAACAAGTATAAACAATTTCAGAAATTTATCACCTTCTCTTAAAGTCCAGCAGATGAAATCTTCTTCCCATATCCCATTTCATATCTAGAAACCTATTCTTAAAATCCTTGTCATTTCAGTCCTGCTCAGCAAAAGCCCATTAAGGGTTACTAGAGATAACAACCTACCTATTTTAACTTGATCAAACAAATGAACTTTATATTCCTTCCTTTTACTTTTAACAATCTTGATCTTCAATCTCTTCAAATAATGTCCTAGAACTTGATTTATTTTTATTTTTTTCTTCTCATAAAATTATTCACAGTTTAACAAGCCTGTTTCCAATGTAGGAAAATTAACTAGGTCACTTACCCTCTACTTCCTGCTTTCTCCTTTCTAAGAAACTGACACCTCACTGTAGTCTGTCACATCACCTCCCCCTTCGACACAATCCATCACACCATCTTCAGTCCACCATTTCTTCTGCAGAAATGGGATTTGGCATTTTCAAAATGGGAAACAACAAGTAAGGAAAGGATAGAAATCTACAAACCTTTTCCTTCCAAAGGATATCTTTGTTTTCAAAACAAAACAAATATATTGAAATACTCCTGATTTGCATATCACATTGAAATATTGGCAATGAGATTCTTGGATGTTATGGTAATAACAAATGTTCTAACTATATTGAAGAAATGGTAATTATCAGAAAATGTGTCATATTTTGTTTTTGGCTTGTCCATCCCAAATATAGTAGCTGAATTTCTTCTGCATTAGAATTGGCAAGTCTTTGAGAAGACTTTTTGTTTCTCTTTTAAAGAAAAAAAAGTAAAATTCTGGGTTTTCCCATAAGAACCATCTCAAAAGTAATGCAAACATTCCCATTACCATGCTTTGCCTTGTACTTTCTGGATAGACTCTCTGGGCTCATTAGCAGTTTATCAGGCTGAGGAAATTGCAGTGCTAATTATACATATAAATCGCAGCTGAACATCAGAGAAAAAGAAAGAGGGCTTTAAAAAAAATGAAAAGGACTGTAGAGGAAATAGATGTTTTTAAATGACACTGTGTCTATCCCAAACATCAATAATCATTCTTACAGTTAGAATAGTAAAGGACAGAACATTACTAAAAAGGCATTTTAAATTTCTCTCTAATGTGTATGGATGAGAACTAATCAGCTATAGTGCAAAGGTGTTTTAAGATAAGCTTGTAGTCTGTTAGATCTCATATAATACTGTACAAGCTGCTGCTTTTACAAATGGAACCAGAGGCTTGCATTTTTGTCCCCCAGTTACTTTATTTAGCAAGATTTAGCACACAAGAAGTGTGAGTCATTGTCACATTACCTTAAAAACCGTCTCATTATAAGGGCTATAGGGCTTCTCTCCTTTCGGTCTGTCAGTGAAAAATGTAAAACCACCACTGTCCCTGTGATGCTGAGATTGTTTCTGCGAAATTATTTATTACATTTCATAAAAATACAAATAAAAACTAGGCAAATGAGTTTTAGATAGTGAAGCATCCATACTTCAGTATAAACACTATTACATAGCTCTCTATTGAAAAATGTGAAGACATCAAAAGGTTTGTTTATACCATCATGCATTTTCCATGACATTGTCATAATTCAGCTTTAAATAACTCTCAGAATTTTCCGTGAATTATTTTAACTTTAAAAGAAATGATATCTTAGTTATTGGGAATGAGTTCACATTTTCCAGAAGCATTGATATTATAATTTGATTTTACTGCTACTGGAAAATGTGAATGTTTGTGTTATAATACAGTGCATTATTTGGAAAAGTGGACTTTTTATTTATATCCAGGAACTCATTAAAATTAAAAAAAACTTTTTAATAATAACATTAATAGTTAAATTCCCAACACTACCACTATGTTTCAGCAACTTTGATTTTATTCTCCTTCTGGTGATTATATGTTAGGTATACTAACAGATGTTTATTAGTCATATTGAGTATGGTTTAAGGATAATGTTTCTGTTAATAAGATAGGTCTTGAAAAGTGACTGCACTAAACCATTCATTAATATCTCAATATTTAAGGACATTCTGACAGCCAGCTCTTATTTCTAATGACTACTCTTTCTAAAACTGACTATGGTAGCAGCTGATACATTTTCTTATTCAAAGCAGGAACTGCAGCTTTAATCACTAATGCTCAAAACTTTATTGGAAGAGAATTGGAAAAAAAATAATGTTTTAAAAGACTAGATAACTTCTCTTTCAAGAGTAGAGGAGTAAAGCCTTGAAGACAGAAAGGCATGCAGTATAATATATAATATTATTTTTATAGCGAGAATTTTAATTTGTTAATTCTAAAGAAGTAAAATAAGTGCATTTTGCAGTGAAATATTTTAATCTGGATTAAAAGTTTGAAAAAGTACAAATATAAATGTCATGTTGAAAGAAAAGTCTTCATCAGGGTCCAGTCCAAGCTGGGAATAAACAACATGGAGACTGCTTTAGAAAGAAGGTTGTATTTATTGAAGAGGAGAGCCAGACAGAAAGATGGTTCTGGAAAAACTAACACATGTAGTTGGGAGTAGTGGGTTTTTATACCTTCTGGGGCTCTTGAGGTTGTTTCCTGTTCCTGTTTGAGGTTTTGTATTTCCTGTGTCATGTACTTTGACCTGAGTCTGAGTGTGTCCTTTTGGTATTGGTGGGTTAATCCTATTATGTTTCCTGTCCTTAGAATTTGGGTGGGGATATGTAGATTTTAGGTGTCTTTGTCTTCCTAATCTTCTCAGTTTCTAGCTGGAAGGTTCCAACCTTTCTGAAATGATTATTGAATTTGCATTTCTAAAAGCTGGCCTCTGCCTAGTTTCTGCTTGGGGGAGAGGAGCTGGAGCTGATTTCTGGGGGCTGGTTTCTGTCTTTTTTAAGATCTCCATTATTCCTTCGGGCAAATATATTCTGCCTTTTTAATATTTCCCAAAATATTTCTTTCTCTGGATTCTTCCCACAGTCATATTCCTTCTTCTTCTTCTTCTTGTGCCATATCCGTTATTGGACATTGGCAATCATGTTGGTGATTCTGTTTTTATCAGCAACCGCACGAAAAAGTGCTGCTGAGTTTTGTCCAAACCAATCCCTTAGATTTTGAAGCCATGATGATCTTCTTCTGCCTAGACCTCATATTCCTTATGCAACAGAATAAAAGTAAACCATATTTTGCTTGCAGGTGGGAAAGACTATATCTGTGTGTGGGGTAATTGAGTTACACAACCCATTCCCACATTGTGATTAATGAACCACTGCTGGACCATATACTCTTGCTGTTTAGTTACGCTTCCTACTTATAGTTACACCCACTTGGATAAGTAGACAAAAATTACTGCTATAATTATACGTATTTGGTATACTGAATGTGCATATTTAACTTTCCAATAATTATCTGTCTTGCTCTGCTGCCTAATTATTTTGTCTTTGCCCCTTCATTTTAAAACTTTTAAAAATTATTATCATTGTTATTATTATTGCTGTTGCATTCAGACAGAAAAAAAGATAAACTACACAGTACCAAACAAAATAAAAATAAACCAAAGGTGTGAGGGGAAAAAAAGACAATAAAGACTCTAAACAACGCCTCAGTTTAAATATAGGGATAATAGCAGTTATTTCAGATTTTTATATAGACTGTTAGAGCTAATATAAAACACAAGACAACAAATGTTCATGTGTAGGCAGACAACATTGTTTAAACATAGTGATAAACAGCAATTTTGAAAATACATGCTAATCAAGGGAGGCAATGAATTCTCTCTTCTCTCTTTTTTTTGACTGTATGTTTTATAATATTGGTAAACCTTAAACAAAAATAATGTGATTGATAAAAGTAAAAATAAAATCAATGTTTTAAAAACCATTTAATTTCGACTTCTAGCTACTAATGAGTATGCACAAGGCTTCTGTTCAGTTGTGCTCTATATTGCTGTTATAGGTCAGTGGGAAACGGGAAGTCAAAATATTATTAATCTTTCTTAATCTTTCTAGTAGAGATAGAAGTATCAGTATATCCATTTTGATTAATGCTAATGTTCAGATTGTGATTTTACGTTAGCAGAAATGACGTGCAGTTTGTTTCTGAAAAGTTACCTGATTAAATGATAAATGAGTTGAATTTTCAAATATAAATCGTTTTAACTTTTTTTATCAACTTGTCTTTCCAATATGTTACTTACTTTCTAATGCACTTTTTTATATTATAGCTTAAGTTTAGGACAGAGTTGAAAATGACAGCTTCTGTTTACTGTTGGCAAGACAGATGTGAACCAAATAAACTTTGTCCCATCCCTGCACTTAGCACAAAGAGCTGGAGGAAATTAATCCATGTTTAACTGAAGACACTCAGGAATTCTCTACGTTTGGGAATTCTATGCAAGTATCTACCTATACAAGGGTAACCAAATCTCTTACAGAGCTTCAGGCTACACAGACAGTAGGATGTGTAAGGTCTGACTTGCCATCCCCACCTTAGCTTTCTGCTATTGGAAATGAAACCCACATACTGTATTTCTAGATCATAATCAGGCCATTTCCCTGGCTCTTCCCGTAAGAATGAGATCTTCTTTCTGGTAATTTTCACTGTATCTGATTCAAATTGATTTCATTCTGATTGATCACTGGTAATTAAATATGGAGCCACCCAAGTTTCTTTTATGTAATGAATTAATGATTTCTGCACTTTAAAAAATTCCATAAATAAATGATTATAAATGAAGACATACTATAAAATAGATATGATTATAAATAAATAAATAAATATCTCATGTTTGCTGATGTTTAAGAAATAAACATCAAGCTTATTTTTGCTAGTTTCTAATGGCATTTCTGCTTGCTCTTATCTGGATATAGGGGCTGACTGGGTATATGTTGAATGAAAAATAAACTGGAAATTATCCAGAGTAATATTCCAAAAATCCATATAATAATTGTATGTTGTGGATTTGGTTTTTTGTTTGTTTTCTATTTTCCTTTGCCATATATTTGAAGTACTGTGGGCAGACTGTAAAGTTATTAGTAAAATTTACCGAGGCCCCCCATTATAAAATAAAGTTAATAAGTAGCAAGGATATTTATTAAAATTCTTAGATAAGATTTGTTGTGAAATTTCATAATAAATTATTAGATTAGGAAGAGAGTGTTTTACTAATTTAGTAAAATGCAAATATTTCATATTGATTATTAACACAGGTAAAATAGGCTACATATTGGCAACAATATATTGAATTGTAGAAGCATTTAGAAAAATGTATGTTGTTGCATCACTTCACTATTTCTGCTGCAATAGAAAACTAAACTATAGTTCAATTATAGTCATTCAAGCAAATAATTTTTTGTACTTAATAGGTTGACTTGCTTGGTTCATTGTCATGAGAAAATTGTTTCAATGAAGATATGATCATCCTAACATACAAACACATGCATATCGGTATATGTCTGTTATAAATTAAAATAACTTGGCTTTATATTATTAATTTCTATGGTTAAATTTTGTTCAATGAAGGTGAAAGGTGTTGTTTCCAAGGAAACAAAATATATTAAGGTTTTCACTGCATACAACATTTTGGAAGTATATTCCAAAGCTATATTCAACTAAGTTATTTGCATTAAGCATATCTGAATGTAGTTAATACACTGTTCGTCCATCATCGCTGATGAAGACCTAGACACCATTTCATATATCACATTAAGGCTACCTATGGTGTGTCAAAAGATGATTGATCAGGCAAATTTGAGCACTGAATGTTCTTGCGCATGTTAGACAGACATGTGTATGCACTACAGTTGTTATACTCAGTGCTTTTTTTCTAAAAAAAAAAAAAAAGTGCCGGAACTCACACATGTCATACAACCCGTCTTGCCTACCCTACAAGGTTCCATCCCAAAAAGGTGCCAGAACTCCATTCTGGACATTCTATGAGAAAAAAAAGCCCTGGTTATACTGGTAGCTCTGGACATACGCAACTGGTGCTTATATTGTGCTTCAACAATGTGCCTTGCTTTATAAGCTTGACAGCCTTGTGGATGAAGCCATGCAAGATAGCACGGTTGTGTTCCAGCATTTCCCAGGTAGTTGTGTGTCTATATCAAGCAACTTCAGGGAGGCCTTTAGTATGTCTTTGAAATGTTTCTTCTGCCCTCCATTTGAGTATCTCCCAGCAGAGATTTCTCCCAAAAAGTTGCTGCTTTGGTATGCATTCATCTTGTATATGAGTGACATGATCTACCCACTTATTATACGTCCAAAATATTTAAGCTTCAGTTTCTCTGTTAATGTTTCTAGTAAACAGCCTAATTTACTGCATTTATAGAATAATCTGTTCTCCTTATGATTCAAGGTGATCCCATTCTTTTTCTTTGTCCAACCTTTTTGACAATTTGAAATTCACAGACTGATGTTACAACTAGACTATGAAAAAAGGGTATTCTTCTGAAATATAGCAGAAAACAAAATGTGAAGACCATTGAATTGTGGTGAATAACTAAAGTTGTCCTTCATTGAGGAATACGTGTTTGAATATTTGCTTGCCTGGTGCAGAATTTTCTTTTGAATAGTTTTATTTATCAAGCACTACTTTCAAAATTCCTTTGTTTCAAAACAGTTTTTCTTAGTAGCCCTCAAAGATAAATTGTAGGAATTTGTTGTTTGAAAAACAAAAATCTAGAGCAGCTTTTGACACATAAAATAGTCAAAAATAAAGATGTATATACATGCACTAAAACCTGCCCACATGAGTGATTGGACATTATTTTCCTGGAACAAAAGAAAGGGAAAGTGCAGCAACAGGAGAAATGTACACTGCGGGATGTGACATTCTGCAGACTGAATACCGTGTGAGCTCTTATCATAATCCATACAACATTTGTTAAAACTAGTTTACCTTTAAGTTACAATAAGGGTAGAAGTAGCAGCTTAAGTGGGAAGTGCACATACAGTGGGGCAAAAAAATATTTAGTCAGCCACCAATTGTGCAAGTTCTCCCACTTAAAAAGATGAGAGAGGCCTGTAATTGTCATCATAGGTAGACCTCAACTATGAGAGACAAAATGAGAAAACAAATCCAGACAATCACATTGTCTGATTTGGAAAGAATTTATTTGCAAATTATGGTGGAAAATAAGTATGTGGTCACCTACAAACAAGCAAGATTTCTGGCTCTCACAGACCTGTAACTTCTTCTTTAAGAGGCTCCTCTGTCCTCCACTCATTACCTGTATTAATGGCACCTGTTTGAACTTGTTATCAGTATAAAAGACACCTGTCCACAACCTCAAACAGTCACACTCCAAACTCCACTATGGTGAAGACCAAAGAGCTGTCGAAGGACACCAGAAACAAAATTGTAGACCTGCACCAGGCTGGGAAGACTGAATCTGCAATAGGCAAGCAGCTTGGTGTGAAGAAATCAACTGTGGGAGCAATAATTAGAAAATGGAAGACATACAAGACCACTGATAATCTCCCTCGATCTGGGGCTCCACGCAAGATCTCACCCCATCGGGTCAACATGATCACAAGAACGGTGAGCAAAAATTCCAGAACCATACGGAGGGACCTAGTGAATGACCTGCAGAGAGCTGGGACCAACGTAACAAAGGCAACCATCAGTAATGAGTGGAGGACAGAGGAGCCTCTTAAAGAAGAAGTTACAGGTCTGTGAGAGCCAGAAATCTTGCTTGTTTGTAGGTGACCACATACTTATTTTCCACTATAATTTGCAAATAAATTCTTTCCAAATCAAACAATGTGATTGTCTGGATTTGTTTTTTCATTTTGTCTCTCATAGTTGAGGTCTACCTATGATGACAATTACAGGCCTCTCTCATCTTTTTAAGTGGGAGAACTTGCACAATTGGTGGCTGACTAAATACTTTTTTGCCCCTCTGTATACTGTTAGAATATGATACCAATGAAGGAGAATATTTGTAGCTCAGGGTTGAAATGAGGGATCCTTGGTGCTCTCTGAGCTTGCTTGTTTTCTTGCAGACATTTTTTTACCCTAACTAGGTAACATCATCAGTGCTGGTAAGGAGTGTTTGATGTCAGTTTATATTCTGGTGTCTTGCCTGCCTGGTTGGGTGGGGGCAGTCTTAGGAATTCTTTGGTTGGGCAATTTCTTGATTGGAGTATTATTTACTTGATTGTTGATCTGAAGTTGACCTAGGAGTTAATCTATGCTGATCTGAGTGCTGATTACTGGTGGAGAGGTGCTGAAGTCTTTTTCTCTTTTGGGCTAGTTGATAGTCTCTTTTGCATAGTCTATAGATGTTGTTAATATCTATGTGTCTATTGATGGCTGATTTGTCAGAGTACCAGGCTTCTAGAAATTCCCTGGCATTTTTTTTTATTTGGCCTGATTTAGGATTGTCACATTTTCCCAATTAAAACTATGGTTAAATCTGTCTATATGTTGTGAAATTAAAGAATTTTCATCATGCATTTTGACTGCCAGTGGGGTATTCATGAATGCGTTCTGCCAGTCTTCTGCCTGTTTGTCCTACATAGTGGTTGTTGCAATTCTTAGATGACTCCTATTGCTGGATCTTTTGGTTTGCCTAGGATGTTCTGAAGGGCTTTTGTTGGCTTGTGTGCTATGCTGATTTCATGTGGTTGTAGCAGTCTATTTACGGTTTCTGAGATATTCTTGATGTATGGCAGTGTAATTCTTTTTAGGATTTGTGTTGGTTGTGCTGTGTTGGGCTGAGTGGTCAAGGACATTTTGATGAAGTTGCATGGGTATCCATTTTGTTGGAATGTGTTGTATAGATGGTCCATTTCCTTTTTCTGCTGTTCTGGGTTGCTGCAGTGTGTTTGGGCTTGTTTAAATAAAGTCCTTACACAACTTCCCTTGTGAGAGGTTGGGTTGTTGCTCTGGTAGTGTAGCACTTGGTTGGTATGGGCGGTTTTTTCGTAGACTTGCATTTCTAGTTTCCCATTGTGGTCTCTGCTGATCAGGATGTCCAGGAAGGGTAATGAGTTGTTTTCTTCTTCTCTAGTAAACTGGATTCCTTTAAAAATGTTGTTGATGGTTCTGTGGATGTTATCTAATTGGTCCTTTTTTATTATGGTGAAAGTGTCATCTACATATCTGATCTATATTTGTGGAAGTGCTATGACTTCTAGACATTGCATGACGATCTCCACTATAAGTCCTGAAAGCGGGGATCCCATAGGTGTCCCTTTAATTTGTTGGTAGATTTGGCCATCAAATTGGATGCAGTAAGCAGAGGTTTATGAGATCCATAATCCTGGGAGTTTTGATTTTTGTGTATTCAATTAAGTCAGGTGTACTGTGAAGCAATGAAGTTATGGATTCTTTGGCTAATTCTGGATCAATAGATGTGAACAAGGCTGTGACATCAAAAGAGACCATGATTTCATTCTCATCTATCCCTGATTGTTTGAAGACACTGTAGTGGAGAGTTAATGGAGTGTTGGTTTCCTCTTGTGAGATGCCAAAGCTTTTTTGTTAGTTCTTTTGCAATATTGTATGTAGAAGTCCCTGATAGAGATACGATTGGAAGGAGGGATATGCCAGGCTTGCGTCGGTAGAAGTGTGGGAGAATAGGTCTGCTGCTTCTCATCCGCCAGTGTTCTTCTTTGGTAATTTGGCCTTTCTTAGTGAGGTCACTGATGGTTCCCTTGATCTGGTTATCTAGTTTTTGTATTCTATTGGTGTTCACAGGGTTGTAGGTTTCTTTGTCCTCCAGTATTTCTTTTGCTTTTTGTTGGTATTGTGCTCTGTCCATAATCACTGTAATTGTCTGCAGGTAGGATGATGATGGTCTGGTCCTTTTTTAAGTTTCTGAGGGCTGCTCTCTCTTCTGTTGTAAGTTGATTCTGTTCCTGTTGTCTTCTGATCTGTGGAATGATGCTTTATCTAATGTTTTCTTGCATTTCTGTGGAGAGTTTGGTGGTTTTAAATAGGATAATTTAGTTGCTGAAATAAAGTGCACTACAGATTTTATGAGAAAAAGTGCTATCTGATATGCCCTGCTTCCAAAGTTTTCTTTTTCAATTGCTAGCACTGCGGTAGCCATTCAGTTTTGCTGTGATGTTAACTGCAGTGCCAATAAATTGGTGCTGGTGGCATTTTCATCAAAGCAAAAAAAGGAAAAACAGGAAAAAGAATTCAGAGTTTATGATGGGCATAAGCATCCCTTTATGCTAACAGAGAAGGCATGTTTTAAGTCACAATGATCTGCTCAGTATATAAATGAGCTCAGTTAATTGCACTTCAATATATTATGAATCAAATAGCATTTTGTCAAAAGTTCTTTGGTTCACAATATAAAATAAGATTTAGCTTAACTACAGCTATATGGATTATTCAACTTTACTGTCCTTATTCGTCAATGAAATTCTTAATGAATTGGTCAATCTGTGAACAGAATGACCAAACCTATTCAACCAAATAATGTTTATTTTCTTTATTGGTTTATTTTTTTTCACTCCATTTTCTCTCTTATAAACATTTTAGCTATTAGTATTCCCATTTTACTTCCCCCCCCAAAAGGTAAGTTGCTTTAGGTCATGACTAAGTTCTTTGACTTTGGTTGCTAGGTATTATTTTCAGGATCAATACAGAATACACATGCAACTCCACCAGGAGCATGTGCACTCATTACAAGTTAGGATGATAAAAATTTTACATATACTCGAATCCTTTCAGAGAATTCAAAATAATTATCAGACTCAGAAAAAAGCCAATTAATTTTGCCAGCTTATCTTCAAGAAGCTAATAGTGTTCAGTGGTTGAACTTCAACGTATATGTATATGTAGATATGTGAAATTAAATGCTTCTCCACTTTAATGTTTAAATTGTATTTCTGGCAATTTGGACAGATGGTTTTTGTCCTTTCACAAAACTACAAGTACTGAAAGATAATATCGTCACAAATGCTGCGATTTGTATAACTATTAAGATACAGATGCTCACTTCTAAGTTGCAGATAGTCTTGTTGAGTTCTGTAAATTATATGAGTAATTATGCTACATTTTAGCTCACAATATTCTTTTATATCCTTTCTTTTTTTAAAAAAATGAGCATCCAAAAGAGTTCAAAGAAAGAAAAGCCAAACAACAATCAACTTAATGATTGCATTTTTTAAAAAGCTGACTCTTCTGTTTGTCAGGTTATGTTAAGCCAATCGTATATCTGTATATTATTAATCATGACTTTTTTTAAAAAAAATGAAGCTTTTTTGACAATACCAACCTAATTGACTTAATCAACTGGCAAAGGTGAATGAATGAATGAGTGTGTGTGTGTATGTGTGTGTATGTATATGATGTATATGTATATGTATATGTATTACAATTAAGCTCAAGAGAGAATGGTTTCATAATCATATTATATGTAGGTTCCTTTTTGTTTGTTATTCTTTAGCACCTATTTCTAGTGTTTGTTTCCATAATAAAACTTGTAGCAATGTCTATAAATATATCTTGTGTTCCTGAACAAAGTATATTATATGTAGCTAATTTTTTCTCATGTTTATTTTTATTCTAGTTCCTAAAAAGTTTTTCTCTACAAAATTTACTGATGTAGAATTAAGAAACCAACCAATACATTAATTCACTTTTAGTTGCTGAATAGTAAAGTGCGTGCATGTGTATGTATATGTGAATGAGAAAGAGACAGAGAGAGACCGATGGAACCTACGAAGTTTCTGAATTAAAAACAAACTTTTAAAAATTAAATTATTGATTTCTAAGATGTAATACTGTACTTCTATTGATAAATAGTCTTTATGTGGTGCTTTTACATGTATGTCACAAAGTTTTAAGTTTACCAATTTTAAAGATCAAAAAAAACAAAATAGTGAATGAAAATGTCAGGAAAAGAGACATTTAAGAGAATGGTGAATATAAATATGGAAAGGATATGTGGCAGGCAACAAACAAAAATAATTAATTACAGTTTTCTGCATGATTTCTATAGTAAGAACATTAATTATGTAGATAAATAAGTTAAGTGTAAGCATTAAAGCAATAAAATACAAATTTGTGGTTCTGTCTAAAAAACTGTTCATAGAAGAAGCGTGTGTTTCTAGAACTATTTTTTCTTCAATCATTGTGAAGTATTATAATCCATTGTTTTTTGTTATGCAGCAATATTTCTTTTCAAAATGAGGTTAGAGCTACAATGAAAAGTAAAGAACTGAAAAAAATGAAAGAAAGCAATGGCAAACTATATCATGCCAACAAAAAATAATAAACATGCCTAAAAATCAAGAGGCGACCTAAAAATGACAACTGTTTTAGAACCTCTGTTAAAAAAAATCTTAATAAAAAATAGAAAAACTTATCTTCCTTTTTTACACATGCTACTTGAATTCACAGACTTTGTTGGCCAATGTCTGAATTCAGAAGTTAAGACAAGGCAATGATAATGATATTTTTCCATCATGTGACAATAAAATGTTGTTGGCAGCTTATACCTACTTGTGCAGCTGATAGCTGGGGTTCTTTCAGTAGCATTGTGCTGTTAATCTACTGCTAGTCTGCCTATAGTATGTTCTTTTGTATGGCAGTAGTATAACATCCTACTTTGGAATCTTATGAAGCAAACTTGTTTTATAATCAAGGCTTCTTGTAAGTATATACTTCCTTATCATTGTCCTTGTCTTCTCTTTTGAAATCAGCTGAGGACCTAGCACATGCAATTAATTCCTATACTGAAAGTACCTATTTGTATGGATGGAGCTATATTTAAATAGACATTGTTTTAAATATACTTTTTCTTTACAATTAGCAAAATGGTGATTGTTAAATGGACCCTTCCATGTGAGATTTCCGTGAAGGGAATCTACTCACTGAAATGCATATCTACTCTCACAACATTACATCCGGGTTTTACATTCATATCTCAAAGTTTTGAATATCTTATGCACAATATGATTCCACAGGAATCAAAGATATTTTTCAATGTATTTTTTAGGTTCATAGTTCCATGAACAAATTAAGCATGGCATGCAATAAATTGCTTATATTTTATGGAAGCAACTGGAAGTAGTCAGTTGGTAAAAGATAACTTGTTTGGCTAGCACCAATTTGAGCAGAATGGTCACACAACTTGTTAAAGTATCCAATGTTATAAAATTGGGCATATGCATAGCTATCCTATACGCCAGGAATGCTTATTGAAATTCTTATAAATACATTTATGTTAACAAAGTGCTACTGCTGAAATCATCTTTTTTTATTTCCGTGGCATTAGCTATTAATAAGGAAAACATAATTTAAACCCTCTGCAACTTTAGCAGCAATATTCATTAAAAAAAACTGGGGCTCTGTGATAGGTTTGTAGCTAACAAGCTTGTAGAATAAAAATGGGAGGTGTTGTAGCTACATGAATAATACAAAGTAAGGAAAGATGACTAAGTAATATGAGGCTTCAGTATATACAGTGGATATTACATTATTCATATTTGAATTGCATCATGGCTTAACTTTGAAGCTGTTGCTGGATTCTGGATAAATTTCCTGCTTATAGTTCTAGTTTTATATCTCATTAACATTGGGAAGATATATGAATATAAACAGGAAACCTCTATTAAAGTTATTCTGTGGAAGAAATAAACAACTCTTGAAGAAATCTGAATAGCTCTGACTATTTTGCTCTTTACAATAAGAAAAATTGGAAGTATTGAAAAATGGAGGCTGTCTGCCACAGTAAAGTAGTTAGAGAAGAATCTGTCTTACAGAAGATAAAATACAACAGAGGCACAGAGAGAGAGATACACACAATATTTTGCCAGGGAGAATCAGCAATTAGTACAGAATTGTGCTTTACTTTTTAATGAATAAATAGCATATGTTATTGCAATAACGGTATGTTTCTTCAGTTTTCAGAGTTTGTTATTATTCCTATGTTGGATCACAAACATTTACCTCCTCATTTTATCCATTCTTACTGATTTCAAAAACATCTGTCCATCCAATTTACATTACATTTTTAACATTTACATATTTTTTTTACATTTATTACTAGGAATTCAAAAACTTTATGGTGCCTGGAAGGCCTAAATTAATTTCTTTTTTTTATTATTTATTTATTTATTTATTTATTTCTATTCCTTATTAACCTTAAGTTGCCAACTCTAACTGAAACCAGTCCAGGAGAAAGTAACACAGGCGCAGAGACTGTTTTCCCTCACCTTCCTAAATTAAAATGAAATGCAAAGCCCAGCCTGAAGTTCTTTGACACCTAGCTTTGGGAAGCTCAAAAAGCTCAAATGACAGAACATAGTTTTGCTGTTTATAGCAATAAAATCAGCTTGACTGTCCGTCATGTATAATAAAAATGAAACCAGTGTTACAGCAGGACACAACCATTTACACAGATACAAAAATGGGTACCATTTTCAACAGTACCATGTTGTGCTGGAAGTATGTAAACAATATTAAGTAATTACAGAAGCTTTATCTTTTTGATTATCTGGGAATAGTCTGAGCCTGTTGATATAAGGGCAGGGTCCTCTGTGTCACAGCAAAGCCACTTGAGATTGGATATCTATCTCACTTGTTTTGTGAAAGCTGGTAAGGAGATACAAGACTGGATAAGGGCAGTAGGAAAAAAAAATAGATGCAGGAAACTACAGATCTATCAGCCTGACCTCAATCCCTGGGAAGATTCTGGAAAAGATAATCAAGCAGCGAATCAGTGAACACCTAGAGGCAAACAAAGTCATAACCAAAAGCCAACATAGGTTTGTCAAAAACAGATCAGGCCAGACAAATCTTATTGCATTTTTCGACAAAGTGACAAAATTAGTGGACCAGAGGAATGCTGTGGGTATAATTTACTTGGATTTCAGTAAGGCATTTGATAAAGTAGACCACAACCTACTACTTGATAAGATAGAAAAATGTGGGTTAGATAACGTCACCACCAGATAGATTCATAACTGGCTGACCAACCGCACTCAACGTGTAGTGGAACTGCATCTACATGGAGGGAAATATGCAGTGGGGTACCCCAAGTCTCTGTTTTAAGCCCAGTACTCTTTAACATGTTCATCAATGATTTGAATGAGGGGAGCTCATCAAATTTGCAGATGATACCAAGTTGGCAGGAATAGCTAACATTCCAGAAGATAGGCTTAAGATACAGAATGATCTTGACAGACTTGAACATTGGGCATTATCTAATAAAATAAAATTTAATGGTGAAAAAAGTAAGGTTCTACATTTAGGCAAGAAAAACCAAATGCACATGTACAGTATAGGTAGTACCTCACTCAATAGTAGTAACTGTGAGACGGATCTTGGAGTCCTAGTGGACGATCACTTGAATATGAGCCAGCAGTGTGTTGCAGTTGCCAAAAAAGCCAACACAATTCTAGGCTGCATTAACAGAGGAAAAGAATCAAGATCACATGAAGTGTTAATATCACTTTATAATGTCTTGGTAAAGCCACACTTGGAATACTGCATCCAGTTTTGGTCACCTCAATGTAAAAAAGATGTCAAGACTCTTGAAAGTGTGCAGAGAAAAGCAACATTGGATATGTTTAGTTTAATGAAAAGAAAGACTAGGGGTGACATGATAGCAGTGTTCCAATATCTCAGGGGTTGCCACAAAGAAGAGGGAGTCAAGCTATTCTCCAAAGCACCTGAGGGCAGGACAAGAAGCAATGATAGAAACTAAGCAAGGAGAGAAGCAACCTAGAACTAAGAATAAATTTTCTGACAGTTAGAACAACTAACCAGTGGAACAACTTGTCTCCAGAAGTTGTGGGTTTTCCAACACTGGAAGTTTTTAAGAAGAGATTGGATAACCATTTGCCTGAAATGATATAGGGTTTATTTGCCTGAAATGGTATATGGTTTCTTGCCTGAGCAGGGGGTTGGACTAGAAGACCTTTAAAGTCCCTTCCAACTCTAGTATTCTATTCTAACTCTTGGGAAATGACTATTGTGTCGCTCAATTTAGCTATTTTAAGCAACTGTTTCCAACCTTGCCTTTCTGGGAAGTGATGATCCTTTAGTTATAGAAAGTCCTGGTCTTAGCAGATTATCTAGAGTTTTTCTACCAGTTTTCAGGCAGCAAGATGACACTGATCACTTTTGTGAATGACCTCTGATGGGATTGGGGTGGATGTGTACAACCCTCTGATCTTGCTAGACCTTAGAGCTGCAATCAATAGAATCAATCATGGTATTTTTATGAGCCCTCTGTGAAATATCTCGGTACACTTGGGTCATTTTGGTAAGCAATTCTATGGTTACCTCCCCCCTTCTTTGGAACAGCATACCCTGTATAATTTTTTACAGCATACCTTCATATGTGAGATGGGCAGCCATATAAATTTGACAAAATAAATAGCCCCAGAAACAGAGCAAGAATTATCCCTGCTGTTGTTTCAGAAAGCAGTTAAGACTTTGCTCTTTCGTAGGACCTTTGGGATGGTATAAGAAGTTAAATTGTCCTGAAGAATTAGTGCTGGCATTTACTGAGAATTATGATGAGTCCAATTTTTTATGGCTTTTAATATTTTTGGTCCTAAGTTGCATTTTAATATCATTATATGTAATAAGTAATGTTACCTCAAATTCATGTTCTGATTGGAGTGATATTTAATTTGTAGTGTAACAAATTTATATATAAATTTACTTCTTCCTTGGAATGAAATCTGGAGAAATAACTATAACAACACAGCAAGTAATTCCCAACATTTGTTCATGTACAAGTTACTCATTAGTCTTAAATTCCCCTTGGGACCCCAGGTTTGATCAGAATATATCCATCCATGAAGCTTAGAGTGTCTGGGTTAGCAGGTGTATGGTGATATGGACATCTTTGGACAGAGGTGGACTTTCCCATTGATTTTCATGGGTGATATTACCAAGATTATTTTAGGCTATTTCTGTCTCCAGAAATGAAGCAGGAGCCTCAGCAAATACAATGTGTGATAGCATCTTTATAGGTGCAGATAGAAATGGTGGCTCCATCCAAGAACTAAACAAAGATAAATAATGTTTGTATCCTGGTTCTGGCAGCTGCAATTCCTCAAATTGCTCATTATTTCTCAGTGCATTGCAAACACAGTTTAAGAATATAACTTTTAATATCTGTTGTGCGAAACTGGTAAATTTTCAGCAAAGCATGGTATAATAGTATGTATTGACTGATAAGAGGAGAATTAAATTAATTTAAGGCAGAGTTCCCCAACATTTTTGGCTTTGCAGAGTGGCAGGGAGAGAGCGGAGATGGTTCTGCGCATGGGGCAGGCAAGCACATGCATGCACAGCTCCATTTGCATGAATGGCGGGCCCACTCATGCAAATGGAGTACGCACATGCTCACACACTGCTCATAAAGGCGGGGAGGTCTGTACGGGCACTCGCCCACCCACGGCCTCGTTCCGAAAGGCGCAAGGCCTGGTAGTGAATTAAGGTATCATTTTTTAAAAATTAAATAAGTACAGTATTCCTCGACGTACTACCACAGTTGAGCTGAAAATTTTTGTTGCTAAGTGATACAGTTGTTAAATGAGTTTTGCCCCACTTTACGACCTTTCTTAGCACAGTTGTTAAGCAAATCACTGCAACTGTTAAGTTAGAAACAAGGTTGTTGAGTGAGTCTGGCATCCTCGTTGACTTTTCTGGTCAGAAGGTCGCAAAAGGGGATCACGTGACTCTGGGACACTGCAACCATCATAAATATGAACCAGTTGCCAAACATCTGCCACACATTTTCATCATGTGACGATGGAGATGCTGCGTTGGTCGTAAGTGTGAGAAATGGTCATAAGTCACTTTGTTCAGTGCTGTTGTAACTTCAAATAGTAACTATATCAACTGTTGTAAGTTGAGGTCTATCTTTATCAGCAATTGGACAATGGAGTATTATTTCAACACTGGCAACAGAACAGCATTCTTCACCATATCTAAAGGGAAGAGAGACAAATTGGATGGCACAAGGAAGTCTAGGTGTTTCTCAAAGGAAATGTTAGGAATATCATCTAGCATTTTCTTTCTCATGATGACTAATGCTATGATCACCAGGTCTTAGTGGACAAGAGTATTATTTCTGTATATTCACACTGAACAATTCCTAAATAATTGTAAACAAACATGAATGATAATGATCTCTATAACAACTTAATAATTAACATCAGGTAGAGGGTAACTTGTGCCCTATACATTTGGGAGATTGTTTTAATTTTATGCTTAGTATCATAATAGTTAATTGAGAATCCTAAATGAATAATCTCCAGATACCAGACTGAGATTGTGAAATGTGATTAAGTTTTAGCATCATTGTATTCTTCCTCAACAGTCTATAATTCTAATAACATTTATTATGACTTTGAAGAGAAAGTAAATTGTATAAAGCTGCCTTTTTACAGATAGATTAAAATCTAAAATTCAATAAAATATTTTAAGTTTTGTAATCTGTTTTTCTTCCTTAATACATGCACACAGAGAGACAGAGAAACAAAGAAAGGCAATTTGTCCAGTGCTTCAAATAAATAATAGGGATTTAAATAAATCTAGATTAATACAGAATTAATTGATTAATGCCACCAAGAAGGGGGGAGCCAACCTATTCTCCAAAGTATCTGAAGGCAAAACAAGAAGCAATGGATGGAAACTAATCAACGAGAGAACCTACCTAGAAGTAAGGAGAAATTTCTTGACAGTTAGAACAAATAATCAGTGAAATGGCTTGTCTCCAGAACTTGTGGGCTCCAAAACTGGAGGTTTCTAAGAAAAGATTGGACAATCATTTGTCTGAAATGGCACAGATTCTCCTGCTTGAACAGGAGATTGGATTAGAAGACTTCCAAGGTCCCTTCCAACTCTGTTACTTTGTTATTTAGAAAGGAAACCTTGAATCTGAGTTTAAATTACACATAAGGTGAATTCTGTCCAGAGTTAGATTTGTAATGATTTTTAAAAATCAGTTTCATTTTCCTAAAAATAATTATTTGGGCTAAATTCTTCTATTTTTCCAATTTCACTCATAACTGGCATATTCACAAATACACATAAAATAGGATCAGATCCTTTCTCTAGGATCTGTTGCAGCTTGGGACACTTAATACAGATGTCTGTATTACATTAAGAGATTGTCTTTCCTACATCTCATCAATTAAATTCAATTATTAATACTGGAGATAAGGTTTTGTTTTTTTAAAATCAGTTTTATCTCCATGTTTTAGAGGCAGCAAATTACTAAATCTTTAAGACATCACTAAAGAAGTGTTCAGTTGTTCTCCCCCTTTTACTTTCTATTTAGGACAGAGAAAGCAGGAACTTATAAACTTAGAATTTATTTTAAATAAAGACAAAAAATGCATATTTAATTATTTATTTTAAGTATGAAAAGTTCATAGAACAAATCAACCCAGAGTTCTTATTTGGGGCACAAAATGACCAAGCTCAAATTAGCCTACTTTGGATACATAGTGAAGATCTAGGTCTCTTGAGAAGTCTTGATGCTGGGAAAGATGGAAGACAAAAGCCTGCTGCAATTATTGAGTAAGGAAGGAATATAGGCAGACCTCAAGGACCAGGTTAGGCATAGATAATCCTTGAGTTCAACAGTGGCTATGTCAAGGATAGGCAACCTTGTCTCTTTTATGACTCGTGGACTTCAACTCCCAGAATTCCTGAGCCAGCCAGCCCCTGGGCTATGTCATCACTAAGTAGCAACAGTAACTTGATGACACATAATCAAGTCAAATCAATTATGAAAAGCAACTAAAAATTTTATTTTGGAAAGGCTTCAATGCTTTTTCTAATGTCTATATTTTTTTAATATAAGGTAATTGTCATCTACCGTCAGTAACAATGTTTACTATTTTGTAGACAATAAGTAGCAAATATTGGATACTTTGCCATTCTTATTGTCTTGCCATAATATCAGAAAAGGGGGGAAACACTGTTAATTTCTTGAAATGTGTGCAAAATAATTTTCACAAGCATATCAATTAAAGTATTTAATAATGCTAAAATGCTGTTTTTACTGTTTAAGGTGACTCATAGCCTCTTGGGAAACACAGAAAGAATGATCTCATTTTAAGTAGCTGAGGTATGTTTGCAAGACATTTTCCTTACAAAATCATTTGCATTCACTTAGCCAGGTACAAGTGGGATAACTGGAGTCAACTGGAGTGAAGTTATCTGGCACTCCATTGATTGTGCAGTGTTTGAAAATGTGTACATAGTTCTTAGTGGTAAGAATTTTGCCAACTAGGGGTTAGGCTTCTGTCCTACCTGGCTCCTTTGAGCAGCTACAACAGAATATGTACAGTTGGATTTGGGACATGGTAACTATTTCCTTAAGGGGAGGGGTCATATATCTTGCTTTGAACAATACAATGATATACAATCTGTGCAAATGCTGGGGGAGATCAGTTGTCCATTTCAGATGGGGTATCATCAGTATTTGAGGAAACCCACTTTTGTATGTTCACACTGACTGAACAGCAGATGAAGTGGGTGATGCCAGTAAGATGAGACAAAACAAATTGATATTGAATCCTAGCAAGAAACAATTATATCCTGTCAAGAAACCTAAGATAGTTGGCTCTTGATGAGGCTTCTGAAGGAGCAAGCTCATGATTTAGGTCTTCTCTTGGATTCATGGCTTCTGCTTGATTAGCATGTGGAGGCCATGGTGGGGGAACTCTTTGCTCAGCTTTAACTGGTATAGACAGTCAGTTTGGTGTAGTGACTAAGGCACCAGGCTAGAAATCGTGAGATTGAATTCTAGTGCTGCCTTAGGCACAAGACCATCTGGGTGATCTTGGGTGTGTCACTTTCTCGAAGTCCTAGGAAGTAAGCAATAGCAAAGCCCTTCTCAAAAAAAACCTTGCCACAAAAACCATAGGGATTTGTCTAGGAAATCTCAGAGAATCGGAAACAAGTGAACGGAAGAAAGAAAGAAAAAACACCCTGGCTCTGATATCAGTCATTCATGCCCTTGTTATCTCAAAATTGGAAGAAACTTTAGTTAGGACTGCCTCTGCAAAGTAGAAACTTCAACTTTTGCAGAATGTAGCAGCCAACAGGCTGGCAGGTCAGAGCCATTTCTGTAATGTTATAGTTATATTGTGAGAGCTGTACTGGCAGCTATTATGTTTCTGAGTAGAGTTCAAAGCTGATTTGACTGGGTCCGTGTTACCAAATATCTGTGAGACTGTCTTTTCCAAAATAGGTCTTTGTACCTATTCCCAGCCCAAGAAACAAAGTAACAATGGTGAGACCTCAGAAATGTTTTTTCCCCTGCAGTACTTTTTATTCTTGAGCATTTAGCCTGTAATGTCCAAAACACCTCAGCATTTTTATAATTTAGGAAAGTGGGAAAAAAAACTACTGTTGTATTAGTTTTAGGGGGAAAATGCTGTTTTTAATAAAGCTTCTTTTAGCTGGTGTTACTTTTGTGGAATTTGTAATATTTTGATTTACAATTTGATTTAATTGCCCAGAGTTGCCTCAAACTGCAAGATGGATAGCATATACATTTAACAAATAAATAAATAAACTTTATACAAGCTGTCCAGAATTTGTTAAATTGGGCAAATGTGGTAAATAGGCAATCCTGACTAAATATAAATATATAAATCAAATATACATAGTTGTAGCCACCTTCCTAGTATCTCCAACCTCTTCAGTGAAAATAATCCTAAAACTATGTCACTATTGTTATTTCTCCCCAAATGTTCTGGCTCCAAAGACTTGAAGATCCTTTCCCTATTAATTTAAGACTTATATGACTGGCATTTTGTAACGCACAATTCTGTTGGCAACTCTCACAACAATAATTAAATCTGGGGGGGGGGAGGAGACAAGAAAACCAAGAGAATTCTGAGCCAGTCTGGATATACTATAATATGTCCACTGCTGGATCTGCTTCCAAATGCTCTTGAAAGGCAGCTACATGGTCCAATAGGGAGGTGACAAAAGCCTGAGATGCAGACATCTGTGATCTTACCTGTTTTGCATAAAGTGTTGATGACCAGGTTCTTTCCCCCAGCCATTGAATCAGATTAGATAGGCTTGTTCTAAGAATTTAATTGTTATGGATGCATCAGCTACCTCAGCTGGGATATGTTTTAATAGTTGTTCCATTATTTGATTAATGTTTTCTAGTGTTAACTGCCTAGAGTCACATGGTAGGTGGGCAGCCACATATATTGAATAAATGAATGAATAAATTATGAGAAATCATATTTAGAAATAAACCCATATTTATATGTTGTGAATGGGCAAGAGGCAGGGTGTTTTTATATAATCAATATGGACACTGTTTACCAAAAATTGGCAAATACTTATGACTCATAAAAAATGAGTTGCATATCTCGGCAACATGGTATTCATTAAAAAAAAATTCCAATTGATTTCTTTATTGAGTACTCAGTTTAATGAGTAAATAATGGGACTCAGTTTGCCTGTGTTTGTGCTTTAATGATGCTGAACCCCATGGCAATTTATTTGACCAGCAAAACTGGGAATACATAAGATCATTGTATTGTCTTGAAGCAAAAAAAAAAAAAAAGCAATAGTGACCTTCAGATATTTTTTTCTATAGCTGTCAGGGGCTCATATGCAATTAATCATTCTGAACATGGGGAAAGCTTTTAACTGCAAACTCAAGAGAGCATAAGCCATATGCAGTTTTAAAAACCACGGGTTTAAGTTAAATAGTTGCTTGAGGAGAAAATCCAAATGATTATATATAGCAGTGATGGCGAACCTTTTAGAGACCGAGTGCCCAAACTACAATCCAAAACTCACTTATGTATCGTCGTGTGCCGGGTGGGCATGGCGCATTGAGTGGGCGTGGCTGCAGTGGTAATGGCAGTCTGGGTGGGACTAAAAAGTTCAATCAATCAATTCCAACTTTGCAAGATCTTTTTCCCCCGCGAGAAGTTGAAATTGATTAATTGAACTTTTTTTTTTTACACACGGCGGCGGAGGCCTAAAGCAAAAAGGTTTTACAAAATCCAGCTGAAGGCCTAGGACTGGGGCGATGGTGCACATGCCCACCGAGAGGGCTCTGCGTGCCACCAGTGGCACGCATGCCATAGGTTCGCCACCATGGATATATAGCATGCATGCATATATATGACTTAAAATTTCCCCAAATATGAATTTTGTTAGTCTCAGATCCTTGAAAGCAGTCTGATTCATTTAAGATGATATATAAGCCTGTGGCATTATGGTTCAGTCGTTTGGGAGAATCAGGCCATATAGCTTGTTTATTTTTATTAAATGCTGATTTAGTGTAAAAAATGAACTAATCTGTATTGCTGTGCTTCCTGATTTATGAAAGAAAAATGTATAGGCAAAGCCTTAAATGATTGGGAAAAATGTGGGAAAAGATGGTCCTTCAGGTATCTCAGCTAAAACAATTTGTATAGCACTCAGATATTTCTGTAGGAATTGACTTAGTGTTGTAATAATGAATCCCTGCATTGGTCAGGAGGTTGGGCTGAATGACCTCCAAGTTCCCTTTGAATCTTCTGAGTTTCTATTTTGTGGAGCAGAATCACCACCACCCCTCGATTAAAAAACAAAGAGAAACCAGTGAACCAAATTCACCAGTTCCCACATTTGGAATTGTTCACAAATTGTCCACATTTTTTTTATTTTGCACTCTACTTTAGGAACACTGTCCAAGGACTGCCATACATTCAATAATCCAAATGTAGTATAATTAATAAATATGACCAATGATTTTCCCATAAAAAGAACTTAGCTGGAATGGCCAGGAAAAAGGATCTTGGGCATTTCTGCCAATTAACTTTGTAAAGCCTGCACTGGATTCAGGGATGTAGAACAAGTCTTACTGGCGATTAACTAACATAGCCAAATACAAAAATTGGACATCAGTTCTAGTTCTTCTTTTAGAGATAGTTCTAGCAAAACAATCACAACATAACTCCAGGAAACCCAACAGAAGATACAGTTACAGAATTTCATTTATACATTTTTAAATACTGTATATACAAATATGTTGAATTTTACCCTTAGGTGTTCTGTTTAAGTAGGAAAAGGGGAGGAGAAAAGGTAATAGGAGGCGGGGGGGGGAAGTTAAGTAGACTTTTTTTTTATTGTACCTTCCTTTAGATTCATAGTTCTGGAAAGGTTTATAGATAGAAAATGCCTATAGTCCATAGTCCCTTTGCTGGAAGTTACAACTGGAATTTGAATTGAACATCCATACTTCACATATCTATTGTGTCTATCTGTTTATCTCAGTATATGCATTTACAAGCTTCTTTAACATTTAAAAAAGTTTTTTTCAGAGTTTCTACAGGAGGATTGCAAGTGAGTTTATTTGGTAGGATTAATAACATGGTTACTAATCAAGTTGCAGTTTCCCCTCACTTCAGAATGCCTCATGTGTACTTATATTCACATTTTAATTTTTTTATAATTCAATAGACTACAACTTTTTAATGTCAATACAATTTTCATTTCATAAGCTGTAACCAAATATCAATAGATGCTCTGCCTCTTTCCGTCTCCCCTTGTCAGTCTTGATTCCTGGCAATTGTTTGGACAACTGAATGCCATTTTCATGGCAACTTTTTCAGAAATAGGTTGCCATTGCCTGCTTCCTGAGGCTCAAAGACTCACAATCTTGTGGTTTCTAGGCTGGTATCTTATTTACTACTCCAAACTGGCTGTCACTAATCTAATATAGAGGCAT
Source organism: Crotalus tigris (assembly GCF_016545835.1). Classification (NCBI taxonomy): domain Eukaryota; kingdom Metazoa; phylum Chordata; class Lepidosauria; order Squamata; family Viperidae; genus Crotalus; species Crotalus tigris. Next base: position 113,993 of record NW_024097528.1, read on the forward strand.
AATTTCCTTTTTCTTTCTTCTTCCTTTCCCTTTTCTTCTTCTTCTTTGGTTGACTTGGAAACTAAAAATCCATGCAGCCCAAGTGAACAGAATCTCTGAAGCACCATCCAGTTTCTTATAGAGAAATCCCCTGTTTCAAGCATGCATTTTCCTAACCAGAGATGCAAAGGTGTTTTATTGTTATTTCCTGGTTTGTTTGTTCATATTTTTCCTTCCTGTAATAAGAAGACAATAAACAAGCCAGTATCACAACTGGACGATAAAGTTATCTGATGCCACTGTAACATTGTGTGAATTGGGCTATGGCTGTATATTAAAACCTTTTCCTGGAATAATTCTTGGTCATGAGTTGGGAAAGGTGAGGGGAAAAGGGGGGGGGGGGCACAAAAATTGTGTGTTGACTGCTTGCTAAATTCTCTGTCCATAGTCTGAATTTTCTTTCACCTTATATGGCCTTAAAATCAGCAGCTGCATCTACTAGATACCATGGTGATGAACGCTCTTCCATGTGGAAGAAACTGTTTTTGGAAGACTGTTCTTTTGGGATAGGTTTTCTTAATAGTCCATCTGTAGAAGGAGCAAATTTCTCCTACATCTTACGAAGGCATGCAATTTAGTAAGAGATAGAAATCCTCACTCCTATATTTTATACTATCATATGTAATATTTTCTAATGATTTCTCTAAAGTCAAGTTTAGTACATTATGCAGGGCAAGATTCTATTAGAAAAAAATGTGTGATCAGAGAATATTGTAAAATCAATATAAGCTGCAATAAGCTGAAAAGAAATAACTAAGAGTACTTGAGTGGGATCAATTTGCTTTCCACATATAGAGTTAGTGCTATTTATAGTAGTCAGGAGAGGCGGGAATGCTTTATAGGAATGTGTCAATTATATATAGTGTATAATTAGTCTATAATTTATTGATGTTTATGTGTCTGTGAGAGAGAAAGAATTTGTATCTAAGATCTTTTTTTTTTTAAGGTATGTTTTCTTGAACCATGCTGCTTCTTTATTGGGCTTTTAAGTTAACACCACAAAAGAACAAAAGTATGTGTTATGTAAAGAGAAGTAAATGAAAACCATCGCTTTTGTTTTCTCTATAAAACAACACTTGCCCTCTTGAAAAAACGTTAGAGATAAGTAATAAGCTTTTGCAGTGAATGTCTGTGCAGCTTTATTAAAGCAACTCTTTCTTTTGTTATTAATAATCACAATGTGCAACAGAATTTCTAAGATTCTCTGACCTGTTCTAATTGCAGCCATTTCCAGATATTGAATGTGGAAACACTGTTATTTTGGTGCTGTTCCAGGAGTGTCTGGTGGATAATATCTGTCTTGGGTGTCACCATGAGAGAAAAGAATAAAGCCTCTGTAGATTCAGTGCACTGCAGCTGTCTAGCTTAGCTCTAATTTCTCTGGCCCATTGACGTCATTAGGTGGTTTCAGACCAATCCAAGACGTCTAGTAAACTTGCTCATAAATGTAATGAAGGAATGAAAATGCACTGATTGTATAATCTGCTGTTCAGGAAAAGCTGCGGATTTTGTTTTCTCATTCCAGTGTGCTAATTCCGATAGTAATTATTTTCTCTTTCAAAATCAAAATATTTTAGAGCTATAGCTAGAAAAAGGGGAAATGCATTTTTTTTTTAAAAATCCAGTGTAGAAATAACTGTAAAGGGATGTGAAATAGCACTTTATAAGGAAAGTTTTGCACATAAATCGAAAAGAACTTGAGAAAAATGCATCAGTTAAAATATTAAAAATAATAGAATGCCAGCTTTGTGTTTCAAGAACTACAAGATTTAGATTTAATCTGCTTTTCTTGTATGGTATTTTAACTTTTTAGAAAATCATCTTGGGAACTGAAATGTACTTTCTGGTTTATCTATGTGTTATGTTAAAAATACAAATATTCACAGACCATAATTGATATTTTGTTTTCTAATATGTATGTACTGGGGAAACCTTTTTGTTTTTAAAAATATATTTGTCGTAATTATAATCTGAACTGTAATGCTACTTTTTTCAGTAATAATAGATTTTTTTAGACCTGATATTAAAATAATATGGGTTTATTCCTAATTATTTATAATGCATCATTATTTAAAAGAATTCATAATAAAATCAGCCTTTCATCAAACAAACTATTTAGAATCTCGGTGACATCAAATTAGCTGTCTGCATTAATTTCTTTTAAGTAGCAAAGCTTTACTCTTTGCTATGGAATAGTCTGTGTGTTTATGTGCATGTATGTTTACACAGAGAGAAAGAGAGAGACTAACATTCTCTCTCTCTCTCTCTCTCTCTCTCTCTCTCTCTCTCTCTCTCTCTCTCTCACACACACACACACACACACACACACACACACACACACACACACCCCTTTCCATCCCTAAGCCATATAGGCAATTGATGGAAAAATATAAAACCATATAAAAAAGTTAAAACTAGAAATGCATAAAACATTTCATCCTAGAACATTCTGTTCTTTAAAAGAGTCATTATAATTCATTCTGGATGTGGTCTAACCTCAAAATGGGCCATTTCCAGAACAATTGGCAGTTCTGGAACATCTGTTTCAGAGTTGCAATGTTCTAGGATGGAACATTTTGCACAATTCTAGTTAAAATCATCTTTTAAAAACTAGACCACATAAGAGCGAAAGTTTATCATCAACTAAATCAAAGATAACTTAAGAAAATGGGAAAGAATGGGAACTAAACATTATTCCTATAGAAATGTTCCATAGCTTCAGAAACACACACACACACACACACACACAAACCTTTAAATCTCACAACATACAAAATATGAAAAGGCATAATTTCTAAGCAATTTAAGAATTAAAGAAAATCAGCAGCCTTGAATATGTCTTTCTCCCAAGCCATTTATAATAAGATTACAATCAGCAGATTACAATCAGCAGATGCTAGTAAAACAGATAACAACAGAAAGAATTAAAGCTAACTATGAGGCACAGTTTAACATAGTTCTGTTATGGCTCAGGCTTCACTTTGTTTTTTCATTTTTTACTGAAATAATATGTAAAAAAAAAAAAACCCTGCATTTTTTGAGCCTCCTCATGTCTTTTCCCCATAAACTTTCATGGAAAAGTTAGTTAGTTACAGAATAGAGTTGGAAGGGACCTTGGAAGTCTACTAGTCCACCTCCCTGCTCATGCAGGATACACTATACCATTTCAGACAAGCCGCGGTCCAGTATCTTCTTAAAAACCTCCAATGATGAAGCACCCACAACTTCTGAAAGCAAGCTGTTCCATCGACTAATTGTTCTCACTATTAGGAAGTTCTCCTTGCTTCTAGGTTGCTTCTCTCCTTGATTAGTTTCCATCCATCATTTCTTGTCTTGCTTTCTGGTACTTTGGAAAATAAGTTGACTCTCTCTTCTTTGTGGCAGCCCCTCAAATATTGAAATACTGCTATCATGTCACCCTAGACTAGCCATCTCCAATTCCTTTAACTGTTCTTCATGTGTTTTAATCTCCAGGCCCTTAATCATCATAGTTGCTCTTTTCTCCACTTTTTCTAAAGTCTCAACATCTTTTTTTTCTAGTGTGGTGACCAAAACTGGATGCAGTATTCTGGATGTGGTCTTACTAAGGTTTTATAAAGCGGTGCTAATACTTCATGTGATCTTGACTCTATGCCTCTGTTTATGCAACCAAGGATTGCTGCTGCACCCTGCTGCCCAAAAAGCTAATGCAATCCTTGTACTCCTCTATTCTGTACTCTTGTACAGTCCTCCTATATTTCATTGTGGTTAACAATATGGCATCAGACTGTCCATCTACCATACTCTTTTTCCAGGCCACTTTCATACTCCCAGATCAGATACATAGCAAAAGGATAGTAAACTGCTGGTGGTGCTGCATTGTGTTTCCACATAGGACAGGGTGCCTATTTTGTATCTGTGTGTGACCCTGCAAGGTAAATAAAGTTTGAAGTTTATATGGATAAAATTTAAAGTGGACCTTAAAGGATGCCTGAAATATAAGCAAATAGAAACCAGTTCTGTTGTTCCAACTACAGGTTCTACATTTATTAACAGGTTAATCCAGATTTACTTCATCAAGGAAAGTGAAAGATCAATAAATATTGCATATAAGTAATATCTTGTTTGGTGCCATTTTTAATTAAATTTGAATAATGTTAAATTTAGTCCATGGGACACGAACTGAGGCAAAAGCCTTTCAGAGTCAGAATAAGCCTGCTAAGTCTTATACCATGATGTTTCTTTATTTCAGTCCAGCCTATCATAAAGAATCGTGATATATATCTCATTTTTATGCTTAAAGGCTAACAAGATAACATCCTTGTTGTAATAGTTTGGAATAATTATTACAATTCTCCAATCTTTTGGAATGTGCTGGCACTCACAAAAAAAGATTGCTCTCAATTAGTTCAGCAGAGATAAAATCAATACCAAGTGCCTTATCTGATTTAAATATCTTGGGTAGTGCTGCAGTAGCAGAAGTTGTGACAGGGACACGCTTAAATGACAGTTCAAGTGCAGTTGAAATTCAAGGTCTAGAAAAGGCTCCCTGCCTTTCTGATATATAATTTACAAGAGTAGTCTTCCCACACAACTGGGAAGATGTGACAATCTTGATAGGAAGATTACCAGGAAGGTAGTTGTCAACTACTTACTGGAGTAAGAAAGAGTTATTTGAGCGTGGAGCAAAAATACAGAGGTTGTCTTCTCTTTTTGATCTTGAAATCTTGAAAAAGATTTCTTTTGCTGTAGCAACTCAAAAACTGGTGATCAATACTTAGTCAATTTTATATTTCTAAAATGCTTTAGTAAGGTCATTTGGGCCATTCAAACAATCATAATCAAAGGTAGTTATTTTTTATTTTGACTCCTTGAGTTGGGAGTCTTCAGCAGAGGACATAGTGGGATCATTCAGAATGATCAAGTTCCAGAAATAAACTGGCAACTCATCAATTTCATCAATCTCATAGTTATACGAGTCTGAAGAATTTATTCTCAATAAATATGAATTGCAAATTCTGGGTCTATTTGTATTAAATATACAGAAGGCAGGGGTCTTTTCTTGGAGATTTAAGATAAAAGAATTTGAGAGGAAATTTACTCCCAGACATTCTATCAGGACTCTTATTCCTTAGTAATTTCCCAGAAGCTATAAACCAGGGCTATATTTGTTTCCCTTGCTTGCAAGTCCTACTCAAGAAACTATATAGAATCCTAGGACTGGAAGGGAGGTCTTCTAATCCAGCCCCCTTCATGAGGAGAGACTTTATGCCATCTCAGAAAAATAGTTGACCAATCTTTTCTTGAAAACCTCTTGTGATGGGAGGCAAGCTGTTCCATTGATTAATTGTTCTCACTCTCAGGAAATTTCTCCTTAATTCCAGGTTGGATCGCCTTGTGATGAGCTTCCACTCATTGCTTTTTTTCCTGCCCTCAGGTGCTTTGGAGAATAAATTGACTCCTCTTCCCTGCGACAGTATTGGCTATCATGTCATACCTAAGCCTTCTCTTCTATAGGCTAAATATTCCTAGTTCCCTTAGCAGTTCATTGTATGGTTTAACCTGCAAACTGCTTATCATCATTGTTCCTCATCTCTGCACTCTTTCTAGGGTCTCAGTATCTATTTTAGATTTTGATGACCAGAAGTGGATGCAGTATTCCAAGTGTGGTCTCACAAGTGCAAAATGTCTATGGAGTTTCTCAGTCTCCAGGTCATGGTAGTCCCAAAGGTGCTTTTTCAGAAGGCAACTGGATTTTTTGTTTTTCTTTGTAGATGTTTCGCTTCTCGTCCAAGCCTTCTTCTTCTGACTGGGTGGTGGGGAATGGAAGGATTTATATTCCTTGCAGACAGTGGATTTGCATTCTTTTAGAGAGTCATTGAGGCCATTTGGAGATTTATCTGTGTCCACAGAGTCACGTAAGTACTGCAAATGTGTGTGGAGCCTTCAGTTTGAGATGCAGACAACACAGACTCATCCCCATCAGTCTTCAATAGTGAAGGGACACAGGGCAGAAAACATCCTTCAGCCAAGAAATTGTTTTTATGATTCAAATAACCCACAGGCAAGAGGACTTGTTGAAAATCTGCTCTTTAAAGCACATCTTTGGTAGGTTATATGAGTCCATTGCTAGAATATTCTGTGCATATATACATATAGATAGTGAGATAGACTGACTGACTGACTGATAGATAGACAGATCATTTAGGGTAAGTTTTAGACTGGAAAAGATTGAGCCTCATTGAATTTTTTAATAAGTTTCAAGATCAAACAGCGACAAGTATGTGTGCAATCATGGTGAGCATGATTGAAGAATTAATGATTTTGAATATTTAGTTTCTCTTTATTGAAATAAAGCCCTTTCTTGACAAATCACAAACATTTTACAGTCCAGTATAGTATATTTCTCATAATATACCAAAAGAAACATGTTTTGGGGTATAATCTTGGTAATATTGTTGAATTATCAACTGAAGAACTATAACAATATGAGCTTATTCCTACCATTTTCTCTTCATATGAATAAAGATTTTTCTCCTGCTTAACTACATAGCTGTTTCCAAGCACTTTGTATTAACGAAAATTTAATCTATTTATTAAAGTAGCTAGTGCAGAAAGAGTCACACGAATAAGGCAGTGCAGGCAGATAGCTTAGTGCAGCAGTTGAATCAGCTGCCTGCCTGTTGTTATTGCTACCATTATTAACATAAAAATATTGGGTTAATCATACACAGAATATATACACATATGCACATACACACACCTCAAAGCTTTAGAATTCCAATGTGAAGAAGTGTTATTTCTTGATTTTATTAGAGCAAGTTCTACTAATAACTGGATAGGCAACTTAATATATATTGAAAAGTATATAGCAAAATCAAAATACAAACCTCTACCTTTTTGTGTAGCCAAGCCTAAAACTCCATTAAAGACCCATCACATTGTATGCAAAACAGTGAGCCCATCCAATATTCTATGTAACAAAATATTGTAAATGGAAGAGTTCTTAGATTTTCATATTTTTTTTGTTGAATTTTATCTGAGCAGAGAGACTTGAAGCCTAAATGACTCATTTAAACCTCAAAGGCAGGAGCCCTTAAGCTTTTTCTAGAAGCTAAATTGATTAAGCCCTGTAAAAAATGCAGACCATTTTGCTTTCTTTCCCAAAAGGCAAACTGTAGTGAATAACTTTCCATTCTTGGTTTTCAAATGCATATGGTTTTGAAACACTAGTTGCGCACATGCTGTAGTTACACAAAGTAGCACTCAGCTGGTTGGGACTAATGGTTCTCCATCACAATGCACCACCAACAGATAATGGCATGCATTTATTCTTTTTTTTTTTTGCAGTAGTCATTTTAAAATATTATTTAGAATTGCCTAAGGTTGAGAAATAGTCTTTTACATTTTATTATTTTCAACAGTTTCAATAGTAATAAAAAATTACTTGAAGAAAAACTTTTATGATTGTATGAAATCATACAATTGTATGAAAAAGAGGCTTTTTATGTACTTGTCTGAACCTTTTGAAAGATTAACTGAATTCTGCTGTAGTTAGATATTTGTCCAAGAACTGACCATTTCTTTTATAATTCAGTCCATATCATTTAATCTTAACTGGATATTCTTTTGCTGCAATCCTATTAGCAAGACTCTGTGAGTCTTAAGGAGATGTTTATCAGGTTTTAGAGTGGTGTTTATATACTACTGAAGTATAGACATATAACATTGGACGGGAGGAAGGAAAACAAGTTTCCAGCTTGAATGGGATTGATGTGTGCTGGTTTTATGCCAATTTTCCAAATACCGTATATGCTGGCGTATTAGGCGACCCGGCGTATAAGACGACCCCCGTCTTTATAGTCGGGCCGCATTCCTAGAACGTCGTCTTATACACCGGAAACTACCAGTATTTCCGGTGTATAAGACGACTCGGCGTATAAGACGACCCCCGTCTTTGGCGCCGATTTCAGCGCTCACGGAAGTCGTCTTATACACCAGCATTTACGGTAGTTATTTCAGTAATTTTGTGTAAGCTACACAAAAGTCACATTTTGATGTACTTCTGGAAAATAAATGCACAGCAAGCTTTTTTCCTATGGCAAGTACTTTTGGGAAAAGTAGAGTGTTGATACTGAACACAAACTTATGACCTATCTGGAAGTCCCAGTCATTATCCAGCCTACAGCTGATACTTTGGGGGAGAGTGATTCAGTTTAAGAAAAGGGGTCACTTAAAACACCAGCAGCAGTTGGGGTAGCAGAACAACAGAGCAAAAGAAAGGAAGAAAATAGGTATAGGAAGGGCAAGCAGATTGATGAAGTTGAATGGACAGAGAGTCATCAGTGTGGGACAACAAGGGAGATCCTGAAGGTAGATGATGAGACAAAAGAGGCCGTGGCCAAGGAAAGCTGAGGACATGAAAAGAAGAAAAGGGTTTCAGAATATAAAAGGAGGCTAAAAAAGTAGAATACCTATGTGATTTTGGCCATGAGTGCGTCAACCTTATTCTGGGCATTAACCATTCTTCATTTAGCCAATTGTCCTCACATCAGCCAAGCCTTTTGACCAGCACTAGGGCTCCTGACTTTCCTGCAATTGTGATTGCAGAATCCAATAGACTCTGTGCTCACTCAGCCATTGCTAAAAATATCATTTTCAAGTCTTACTGAAACCATACGAATAAAATAATTATGCTTACTATATAAAGTATTTACTATTTTTATTTTGGCCTGGCTAGAGGAGTGGTGTGTCTTTTCTACAAAGCTGTAAATTGAAGGCTTGCACATGCTTCTCCGGCACTATATATGAAGGAACATATTGTTCAGGAGCAGTTGCATAGATGTTCCTTTTATATGTCAGTGAATTTTAACATTCTGGCTAGGGGGCACTCAAAGTATAGAACAGGAAATTGGATCAACCAGTCGGCACACCTGGCATGCATCTCTGTACAATGTGCTGTTGAGATTTGGGAAGTGTTTGTGTCAGCCTGTCTGCAGTCATCTGCAACCTCCGCCTACCCATCAACTCCTTTGAAACGTAGATATGCAACAATGGCAGTTGTGGGCAACTCTAAATCAGCTTTAGCTTATGTGTAAGAGAAAAAAAATATTATGTACATATTAAAATTGTGGCCAAAGCAGGTTGCAATTTTTTTCAAAAGCTGGTATAATTCATTTGATGATAATTTTATCAGATGTTGCTAATTGCTCTGGTCAATCAATTTTTCAAGAATCGCTCATCATTGTGCTACTATTGTCTTTCTAAGTCTATGCAGAACAGATTATTCTAATATATAATTATAATTATATGTTAGAATTATATATATATATAGAATTATATATAAACTATAGAATTCTAATTCTAATAATTACAATTGTCTTCATATTCAATTTATCTATTAGTATAGTTTGTTTTATCAGATTGGCTTTATCAAACATTCTTGTCACCTGATAAGAAAAAAAAACACAGGCTGAGTTCTTAGAAGAGGATGTAAGCAAAAGAGCCCTTGATACAGTATATTATTATTTTGTAATTACTCATACCTGAAATCTAATTCTTTTTAGTTATTTAACTGACATGTCTTTCTTTCCAGCTAATAAAAAGAATTACAGAGCTAAGCATTATGTCTTATGGCTTCTATAACACAGTAAGTTTAGTGATGCAATATGAACTAATTTTTAAAATGTGAACACTTGGGTAGTCAAAGTAAACATGGTGACCTAATCAATCCACCAGCCCTACCAGACAAAATGGGAGGGGGGGTGTCCAAATAAAATATATAGTGGTTTGGGTTAAATATCTTTCCAAATTTCCTGATCCTTTAAATTGGTTGAGCTTTCTCAACATCATCTCTTATTTTAAAGGAGTGCAGTTGCCATACTATTAAGAAATATAAATTCAAGCAATGGCTTAATGAATAAAACATGACTGCATGTTCTGAATGTGCAGAAAAACAGTATGGGGCTCAAAATAATTATAGGGAAGTATATAAAATTCAAGTACTACTTGCAAGTTAGGATTTAATTCCTCCAAATATCTGATTTCATCTCACAATACAAAAACAATTTGCAATTTTATTTCACAGTACAAAACTAATGTGTGCAAAAAATACATATATATATATATATATGTAACATGGATTTGCTTTGAAAGAATCTGTTCACACATGGATAGTTCGGCAAATGAAAGTCCACGTACAATTAATTTGAAAACCTGAAAATATAAATTTGCTAGTCAGCCATAAAAGGATCATTCTGCAGAGAAGAAATAATATGTGCCTTGCAATTTTGCAAACTCTCTTTCTCTTTGAAAAAGGAGGAGTTTGTTTTACAATCTTATTCTCAGGGTGCATGAGAATTTCTTTTGATTTTCTCTTGGTGCTGATTCTGAGATTATTTTGTTGTGATGATGAGTGCTGCTGCTCATAATTCTGTTTTCTATTATCTTTCAATCGCTGTGAAACTTATGGACCTATTTCTAATTCCAGTGAAGGAATTTCATCATTATATATAATGATACTTAATACTTAGTATCATATAGTTTCACAAAGGATTTGTCATGAGTGGTCTTTCTTGCTCCTTACCAGAGATTCCCTGAAGTTCAGTTGTAGACAGATAATCCTTTTACTATCTTATTGATGATTGGTACTTTGGACAGCACCCAGCCTTAAATGCTAAAATTGTTTCGGAAAGATCCTTCAGAACTGGTACATACTGTATATGAAGATCATTACACATATATATATATAACATAGAAACATATTCAAAGACACTACCTTACATTTCCAGTCATTTTTATGTAAAACAGGAGTATCCATGTACAATGGTTAACTTGGAGGGTTGCTGTTTGTAAAATAGGTAGTAAATCAATGGCACAAATCATTTCTGAGTCTGTCTGCAAGAATTAGCTTGTAGTCTTCATTTTGAATCTGGAAGGAACTTAGATTCCTTGGAAAGAGTAATGCTTACTTCAATGAAAATAAAACAATTTTATTTTCCTCCAAAACAGAATTTACCCAGTATTTCCATCTTGCAATGTGCAGAAATGCAGAAACAGTGCTCATCTAAGGGCTGTAATGAAATAAAAAAAGATTTCCCTGATTTATTTTTTAGATCTCTTTAATGCTATGATTGCTGCCAAGTTAGTATTTTATTATAAACTTGCCATTCTCATGCTGTCATGGTCTCCTCCCTAAGTTCAAAGACTTAGGGAGGGGAAACTACTGGGAGAATGTCAGGTTTTGGGGAACAATCAGCCGTTTTAGGCTGACTCTGAACCATCTGGAGCAGGTAGAGGAAGTAACATATGCTGAAGGTCTCAATTCAAAATGACCACCCAGCCTAAGCACCTGTGGTTTAGCTTAGCAGGCTTAACTTGGTTTGAAAAAAGTCTGAGTCGAGATGCTCTGTTTAGTTTCTTGAGAAACAAAAGAAATACTAGTTCACATCTGTGTCAGCTTATACCAGAGCAATCACCAGAGACTGCATCCTTTTTGGGAAAAGCCAGTTCAGTCTCAACTCTGTGCTTTCATATCCATTATTCCTGTGCACTGCTTGAGCCTTATATTTTTTTAATCTCAGACCATCTGACTACCATTCTGTAATGTCTTAAACTTCTTAACTGCTTATGGACTATACTACTCATAAGTTGATTTTAGTTTGGATTATGGTGAAGGATCTGGGAAAATCATTTTATTCTCTCAAAGATCCTGTTTGCCCAGATAAATACAAAATACGACTCTGAATTGTAGAGCATAAAAAAAAACCAATAGGTCTCAGTTTTTTCACTGGATGGAGATGGAAATCCATACAAAAAGCACTTTAAATTTCCACTTTGTCTTCACTTTTCATTTCAAAGTTTTCGTGAATTCCCCATAAACACTGCTATAGATTTATTTTACTCATTAATATAAGGAATAGTTTAAAGACATTAATTATTTTTACAAAGTGGACAGTGTAAATGGATAACTTCGCGTGAAAATCTTTATATTTAATATTGTTTCAACTTCTATCAGAATTGCAAGATTTATCAGAATTCCCAAGCTGGGGTATGCTTTCTCGTGAGATTCAGTCATTAAAGTTTTTAATTTCACCATTTTTCTGATCAATCAAATTTATGTTACATTTCCAGCTGTTATTATTGAGGTTTCACCTACTCACTGAAGTTATTATCTGCATGAAATTTGTTTTTCTAAAAAGATTTTAAATCATGTGAAGCTTTTAAAAAGATAAGGAAGTTACTTTCTTTCTGCATTACTACATTCCCTTTCTGACCTGGAATAAATTCAGATTTTCAAAGTTCAGATGAGGAAAGGTAATTTCTTTATCTTCTCAACTTCAGACTTAAAATAATGAAAAAATAACTTCTCTGTTTATGAATTAAGCAATCAATGAAGAGGTAGCATTTTAATTCAGTGGAAGACCAAGTTTGCAAATTCACATTAGTCCTTTTATTCCTTTTGTTTCTATCAGTAAAAATCACTTTAAAAAAATCAGCTGAAATCGAATGGTTTAAATGATTGAGTTTGATGCAAATTGATTATCAATTTCTGTTGATTGTTAGGGGCTTTATAGCGTGTATCTGGCAGTTAGATGATTAATTCTTGTGCTGTGTGTTAATTCTGGAAATGTTTTTTTTTTCTTTCTTCTGCTGAGTAGCTGAAAGTTGTTGTAAGTAAGCCAGCATTAATGTGGATGGTTAACAGTTTCCGTTATTCATTTCTCTATTAGCCGGTCTTATTATATAGCTAAGTTATGAATCGAATAGAGCCTTTGTTGTTATTCAGACTTTTCTGGTTTGGAATAAAGATGTCAATATCAGTTGCTAATACTGGTTCATAAATATTCATTTTATGGGTTTTTTGATTTTGTAAATATACCCTATGCATCTTTTGGCATGGAATCACATGATCTGAAATCAGGTCATTAAGCTGGAATATTATTTAATCTTCGGATGGCAAGGTATATAGTGTTTATGTTTTTCTGCCACTTAAATACTCCTTCAGTTCTTTTCTTCAGCATTTCCCCCCATAAAACATTTTGCTTTATTCCAGTGCCCTTTGGTCAGGTCTTCACTTTCAAATGGCCAAAATGATCATCTCAATTTTGGAATGTAAGTTTTCCATAGGATAGGGAGTAACAGAAAAAGCACATCAGTTGCATTTCTTTTAAAAAAGAGAGAGAGAGATTATCCAGTGTCACGTTATCCCAGATTTGGAATCAGAAGTACAATAGTATGAAACTGGAGAGAACTATATTGCTATTAAGAAACTGGAGAATTTGTAAACTGCCCTATTGATCATTGTTTTCACTTAAGAGGTATGGTTTTTTTTTTTTCTAGAAAAGCTTCATGGCCATTCACAGCCTCAAATATTTCCCTGTAATGAGGACCTGCTTCTTTATTTTTTTTATACTGAGATATGTTTTCTCAAAAATAGCTATGATATTTTTTTCTTATCACCTGCAGTTAAAGTTGCAAAAATATAACATGTGTTACAGTATATAGTATCTAGAAAATGTGGTGCTGTTATGTTTTTAAACCCAAGCACTTTGAAAGAAAGAACATATGAGACTTCTTTAATGCGTATTTATCTTGGCCTGCATTTTTTATTTTCTAAAACATATTTTTTAAACTCCTTCCTTCCTTCCTTCCTTCCTTCCTTCCTTCCTTCCTTCCTTCCTTCCTTCCTTCCTTCCTTCCTTCCTTCCTTCTGCATGTTAGTTATTATACAAACAAGCAATGCTACAGAGCCACCTACTGCCTTTGCTTTGATTAACAACCAAATAATGGAAGAAATAACTAGCATGCTGGCTTTATTAATTTTACTTTAGCAGTAATGAACATAAGCACCAGCTGATCGATGTTATTCTGCAGTGATAATTTTTAGCTTTGGTTTCTTGTGCAAGCAGTTTTGTTAAATGTGAGTTCTAATTTCTAAACAGTCTCATCGTATAGATGTTACTACTGGCAGAAGTAGGATTAGATCTTCAGTTCTGAAAATAAAAGCCTAGATCAGGGGTAGGCAACCTTGGCTCTTTTATGACTCGTGGACTTCAACTCCCAGAATTCCTGAGCTATGCTGGCTCAGGAATTCTGGGAGTTGAAGTCCACGAGTCATAAAAGAGCCAAGGATGCCTACCTCTGGCCTAGATAGAAGCACAGCTTTGGTTCAAATCTAATGGGAAAGAATTTAATTCTTTCCTTTCCATTTCAAATTACCTCCGAAACACTTCCCTGCCCCCTCCACCAAAATCCTATTTATTGTTCAAGGCAAATAATCCCTAGTATACTAATGTAAGGCAAAAAATAAAAGGATTTTATTTGAGATGTCTTTAGTCTTATAGCATTTCCTTGAATATCACTATTACTTTTTGAAAAGTGGAGCAGTGGTTGACATTTTTCAATACATTATGGAATATTAATCTATTATCCTATATTTTTTTCTTGCTCTCTGAACATTGCCAGAAATCAAAATTTGTACCTCCCAGTCCTGCTGAATCCAACGTAAAATGCCCCTGAAGCAGATTCCAGTTGTTTTTATTGTTTATTGTATATCATTCCTTATTTTCTCTCCTGTGCAGCTCTTTCCGTGTAGCCCAAAAGAAGTGAGCAGGAGGACACTTGACCTACATTAATTAGAAGTAGACCAGGTATTAGCAAACTACAGGCTGACTGAGGATTATGGGGCCTCATCTGCAGAAATAATGGGGATATCTTGAATTTTTAGGTCATTGTGATTTCCTGTTGTTGGATTAGTGAGCTGTTTTTCTCATGTCAGAATTAAGACTGCTCCTTTGTCTACCATTCCATATGCAATTATGCATAGAGAGCACAATGAGGAATTATGGAAGGAGACGGTAACATTGCACCTGTTTTGGAGTCAGAGGAAGGAACAGAGAAAAAGGTGTTTATATTGTTTTTCTGCTACTCATTTTACATCGGCCTATGTTACAGCCATAAAATAAAAACCGTATCCATAATTATGGAGTATCATTGATACACTGCAATCTCATCGCAGCAAAAAGAGCATTTTTTAAAAAAAAATCAATAGTGATTGGGAGCAGGCCAAAAGGAACAAAGCATTTAAAAAATATTCAGCCATACGGCTCACCTGATACTTCAATTGTCCTTTTAGATTGACTGACAAGTTTTTATATTTTTAAAGTATGCCTTACTTTAATTTGCTGGAATGATGTAGATTCAATTGCCAAGCTAAAACACTTTCAAAAAGTTTCCAGACTGAAAGTTTCCAGACTTGATTATAAGGGGAAAGTTACATATTAAAAGCTAGATTAGATGACCTCTAAGTCCATTTCAACTTTATAATTCTAAGATAAATATTTAATGAGAATAGAAACTATCCAGAATTAAACATACACACAATGCAATTGTATTTTTAACAGCTGGTTAAAGATAAGATTACCAGTACATACCTGAAACTGGAAACATGTAATGATTTCATAACTGAATAACTATTTGTATACTATTTGAATAACATATGATCTAATCAACATTTATAAAATGCAAATAATACAATAAAGACATTTCTAAGACAAGGATGATTGAAAATGACATTTTCTAGAGTGGATCATTTAAGGAAACTGTAAATTTGATAGATCAACAATTAAGGTTACGGTAGGAATATAATAAAACTGCATAATTTCAAGGCAAACAGTCTGAATGCTTGAAAGGCCGGCTATGGCTGAAAAGTGTAGTTTCAGTAGATGGCACTAGGTTACTTCAGTAGTTTCTTGGTATCAGGTTTGTTCATTCTTGTCAATATAGCCTTAGTTTGCCTGCTGATCTTAAAATGGCTTTCTACTTGTTACTCTTCAGCTGGCTTTTTCAGTTAAGATTTCAAAATACATGACTGTTTTTAACCCCAGGCCTAGGGTTGATGTATTACAGGTAGTCCTCAACGGATGACCATAACTGAGCCCAAAATTTATGTTGTTCATTGAGAAACCTGTTAAGTAACTTTTGCCTCATTTTATGAGTTTTCTCACCCCATCTGTTAAGTGAATCACTGCAGGTCCTAAATTAACGTGTTAAGTGAATCTCGTTTCCCCATTGACTTTGCTTGTCAAAAGGTCACAAAAGGGGATCGCATGACTCCAGGACATTCGAACCATCATAAATGTGAGTTAGTTTTCAAGCATCCGAATTAAATCAAGTGACCATGGATGCTGTAATGGTCATAAGTATGAAAAATGGTCATAAATCATTTTTTCAATGCTGTTGTAACTTTGAGTGGTCACTAAATGAACTGTTGTTAGGTCGAGGACTACCTATATTGTACATCTTGTTTGAATTATTTCAGTCTGGGCTGTCTGCTTGGTTAAATAATTTTTTTATGGTTTTTCTAGTTTTGTATACCATTCTTTGGAGTGACTAATAAATTCAAAGTGATATAGAAATAAATATAGACATCAGCTTGATTTCTTTACCTGTGTTCTTATAATGAACAGATAGAAGGGAGGAGGCAAGGCAGCAAAGTGCAGCATACATTTTTAAAAGCTGCAGCAATTCCTTTATTTTCATTTATTTGATTTTTATTTTGCCTTTATACTCAAAGCAGCAAATATTCATAATACTCATTCCTCCTCCTGTTTCTCTACAACAGGGGTGTCAAACTCAATTTCACTGAGGGCCGCATCAGCATTGCGGTTGCCCTTGGGGGGCCAGGTGGGTTTGGCCAGAGTGGGTGCAGCCTACTGGCTGGGTGTGGATGGAGTGGGTGTGGCCTACTGAGTGGGCATGGCCAGTTCTACATCATTCGCGTCAAGGGTGCCTGTGGGGGCCTGGGCAGGAGTGGGACAGATCTGAGGGTCTCTGGCAGAAGGGGGTTGGATCGGGGCAAGTGCCAAGGCATGGTCCACTGGGGCAAGTGCCAAGATGGCCACCACAAAATTGTACATTGGCTCCTGGCTGGCCTGGGCCAGGGCCAAGGCAGCGGGGGCCGTTCCGTCACTGTTTCCAAGATGGCTTCGCGGACCACATGAAATCCCCGAGCCTTGTGTTTGACATGTCTGCTCTACAACAACAATCCCTGTGAGGTGGGCTGGGCTGAAAGAGAGTGACTGGCCCAAGGTCACTCAGCCAGCTTCCATGCGTAACACTGGACTAGAACTCACAGGCTCCTGGTTTCCAGGCTTTAGATTTTTCTATTTGTCTCCTGTTTCTTAACCTTCTGCAAAAGATAAGACTTCCTTAATTACTGTTCAAATCCAAACTTCCCTGCCAATGGATATCAGATATATAACAGGTTTAACAACAGATTTCCCCAAAAAGGCAATAGTAGAGATAAAAAGGAAGATACACCTACCCCCTCCTCCAAATGACAAAGACACTCTGGATTAAGAAAGAACATTGTCTGTAATCAATTTACAATTGAGAACTTTCTACCCATCAATACCTGTGTAGGTGAGTCAAATTCTTGTCTTGCCATCCAGCACTTTGTTATATTGGGAAAGCAAGGAACTTATGCTCCTCCAGGAAAGGGAGCAATTTGAGACCACAGAAGAAAAAAGATCTGAAACCCCCTTTCCCCCCCTCCGTCGAAACCTATGTGGAACGGCTAGCTAAAATCTGTCTGTTAACAGCTCAGATGATAATCTCAATCTGTGACTAGCTGCTGACAGCTAGTAACAAGATTGATGAGCTAAAATGTCTCCTCGACCAGTAACTCTTGGACCAGAGAAGCTGGTCACATGAAGACCAAGACAGACTGACAGCACTAAGACTCAGCTATGGGAGAGTGGGAGAGGGGGCAGAGAACCAATGCTGCTATAGATCAATCCCTTGACATTAAGTTTCCACTTTTACCAGCTCAAACATCAACCACATAGGCTTATGCTTTTGATTGCTAATAACCAAATTAATTTTGGCAAATGTCAGGCAGAGGGCTGTAATGCACTCCGTCTCACAGATTCTTCACTGTTCAGTGCTCCAATGTGACTTACTAGATTTGTACTGGCTTCCCTCTTCAGTCCAATATATCAGATTAGTGCCTTACATTAAAGCAATGGTTCTCAACCTTTCTAATGCCGTGACCCCATAATACAGTTACCCATGTTGTGGTGACCCCCAAATGGGTGTGGCCACCAATAAGAGGGAGTAGGACAGCTAGGGAAAAGGGAAAAAATGGCAGACAGCGTGGTTTGGCGACCCCCGTGAAATGGTTGTTCGACCCCAAATGAGGTCCCAACCCACAGGCTGAGAACCACTGCATTAAAGCCACCCTATATCCTTCCATAGTAATCAGAATTAAGGACTTTCTGAACAAATTTGAAATAATCCCTATTACATTTTAAAAGATGCCTCTTTCCATTATTAAAGCATGAGAATCAGCTTCCATCAAGTGGAGTTGGTAAAAAAAAGCCAGCTCACAAAATTTCAACACTGACTCCTGGCAACTTAGAAAGAGGATTGATCAGCTGGACTCAAGGCTGACTGCTATCAGATTCTCTTCTCTGACTCAGAAGGCAGATGAGGTACCTACTCTCTCCATATCTGAGAATGAACCTAGTTTCCCACTTAAATGAAATCCAAAACTCTTCTTCAACATCTGCCAGATCCTCACCAAGGACCTTTTTGTCCTGGCCTCTGGCAGAGAGGCTCAACCAACGAATGTATTCATCTCTGTGCCTTAGTCTCCTATAAACAAAATTTCAGTTGTTGATTCACCCAGCCAGATAACTCAGTTGTAAATGACCTCTAAATTTGAAGGACTTTGTCCTTGGCTAGATTCAGTGTCCACTGAACAGCAGTTATTGCTCACTCTATGCTGATGCACGCCGTAAATTACTATTTCCACTCATCACCAAACACCCTGGTTGCACAGATTCTTTCTAACTTAAATTGCTACTATTAGTCTATCTCAGTGGTTCTCCACCTGTGGTCCGCAGACCCCTTGGGGTCCGCGATGTTGTCGTGATATGATTCAAATCTTGAGTTGTCTTGGGGATCTGTGGCCACAAAAGATATTTAAAGGGGGTCCATGATGAAGAAAAGGTTGAGAACCGTTGATTTATCTGATTCCACTTTGATTATTACAGCCAAATATTCCATAGTTTGAGCAGCTGTTGTAATTTCTCTTTAAATATCTCCTAAATAGTTTTTGTTTGGAAACATTTCAAATGTAGCATTCCATTTAGTTTCTACTTTTTATCAATAATCTATGTCCTTATTCTCAGCTGAAACTTATTTTCCATTAATTTCATTAGCTGTCAAAGTTATTTTAACAATACAGATAAATAATGATACACTGCATCACTACATTTTCTCTAAATATAATAATAATTTGTCCATAACATTCAATACTATGATGGTTGTATATATTTTAAACTGATAACTTTACTATTCTGTTATTCTAAACAATATAGTTGTCTTATGTAAATTGTATGATATTTTATATATTAATTTTTGTGCCCTAAATTCTTAAATGTCAGCCTACAATTTTGCTTATATTGTTATATGGTTTTAAAACAATTATTTACTCTAATCTGTTGTGTCTTTTTTGTTTTGCTGGCACAGTGATCAAAATAAAATGATTAAGATAAACACTTTTCTGTGCAACTTCATTTGCTCATATTTGCTCAGTCATAAAACTGCTATTATCCTTTCTCTTAAACTCTCAGTCATTTATTGTAGATAGTCTGTGTGAGAACATTATATAGCTATATCTCCCTTTTTTTAAAAAAATGTATTTTAAAGTTCACAGTTGTGGATTTCCCTGCCACATCATTTAATAAAGTTCTTCTACACAATGCACCGTGAAGGAATATTGATTCACTTATAAAAGCCCTATTACTAGCAATATTTATAACACATTCTTAAATAATACAGTCAATAAAACACATACAAATGAACAATAATAACTCCCAAAATAAGCAACAAACAAAATGGAATGTTGTTATGGTCAATAAAACTCAAATAGCTAGAAAGACCTATCATGTTTCAACTTTTCTTTTGTTTGCTTTTAGTTACTGTAAACCTCTGAAAATCTAATTGAGTGAAGTAAGTATAATTGAAATGGATGAATGAATGAATGAATGAATGTCTGGATACCAAACTCCAAAATTAATTTTTTTTCTACTTCTTTGCTGCTTGTTTGTAGGTGTCCAGATTTCTGCAGCCCAGACATAGTAGATCTATACTAATAATTAGGTCTTAACTTGGCAAGAATATAAAACTGGGCAATTGCTGTTGAGAACGTATTCCAAAATAAATTCACCCAGAGAAAAGCAGTAACTTGGTTTCCCTCACTTCAATATAGCACTAACTCCGAATCAATTAGTCTACAGATTTCTTTCCCTCTCAAGGACCTGCTTTTAAGTAAGGACCTGAATCCATATTTTGTAGTTGTTTATTCATTCATAGATGGCCACTTCCAAGGGCTCAGAGAAGTTTACAAACAAATAAAATTAAATTAAAAAGTAAAATAAACAATAGTTCACCTACATGTCATCCATATCAATAGTAGTAACTGTGAGAGGGACCTCGGAATCCTAGTGGACAATCACTTAAATATGAGACAGCAATGTGTTGCAGCTGCCAAAAAAAGCCAACACAATGCTGGGCTGCATTAACAAAGGGATAGAATCAAGATCACGTGAAGTATTAATACCACTTTACAATGCCTTAGTAAGGCCACATTTGGAATACTGCATCCAGTTTTGGTCACCACAATGTAAAAAAGAAATTGAGACTCTAGAAAGAGTACAGAGAAGAGCAACAAAGATGATTAGGGGACTGGAGGCTAAAATATATAAGGAAAGGCTGCTGGAATTGGGTATGTCTAGTTTAATGAAGAGAAGGACGAGGGGGGACATGATAGCAGTGTTCCAATATCTCAGGGGCTGCCACAAAGAAGAGGGAGTCAAGCTATTTTCCAAGGCGCCTGAAGGCAGGACAAGACACAACAGATGGAAACTAATCAAGGAGGGAAGCAACCTAGAACTAAGGAGAAACTTCCTTACAGTTAGAACAATTAATCAGTGGAACAACCTGCCTCCAGAAGTGGTGAATCCTCCAACACTGGAAGTTTTAAGAAGAGACTGGACAGCCATTTGTCTGAAATGGTATAGGGTTTCCTGCCTGAGCAGGGGGCTGGACTAGATGATCTCCAAGGTCCCTTCCAACTTTATTATTATTATTAAGATGCTGGCCCGTATCAAAACTCATTGAAAGAATGTAGTTTTTCAGTTAAAATCTTAAAGATGACCAGAGTGGGGTCTATAATATGGGCCTTCTATCCAGAATGGAAGGTCCATGTTATACATGGGACATAGAGACCTAGGACATGTCTCCTATGTCCCTGCTTTTCTTTCCTCCTTAAGAGTGAGAATTTTAAGTAGCTCCTCAGGGGATGCATACATGGACATTGGGCTAAATTTGGGAAGGAAAGGAGATTATTTAAATCTCATTGTGCCAAGACAAGTAAGACTTCATAGGTGATATCCTTCATTTTGAACTGGATCTGGAAATCATTAGCAGCTAATGCAGCAACCAAAAAATAACTAAATCCAATTTGGAACAATTGCAGTTTCCAAGTTGTTTTCAAGGGCCGCCCTATGTATAGCACATTAGAAGTGAGGTGTGGTGATGGTGATGTGAGTTGCAATCATGATAGTTTTACAAACCAAGAAATGCCTAACCTTGGCACTTACCTGCTGTTTGGGTATGAAGTATGAGTTAAGTAGGACACCAATCTCCTTTTAAACAAAGAAATAGTATGAATCCAGATTCATCACTTCTTTTATTTTGTACCTATCAGGATGAGACTTTTACTTATTTTTCCAGATACTCCTGCTCTGAAAATGAACATGTATAATACCAGGTTTATAAAATAACTTTATTTTTTTCACAATGGAGGGAAAGTAGTAATTTTATTAGAAAAATGATCATAAATATCTATCCAGGCATCAGAAGAACTAGATGGCTGACTTAAGAGATGGAAATTTTTACCTTGTTGGTTTAGTAATTATTGCTTAGAAAACATGGCTGAGTTCGTTCCATTTGGAATGACTATAATGAAAGCTTTACCAATTATTACTTGCTGTTTCACATGAAGAAAGAACTGTAACACCATATTCTATATATTCTTTTTTCATTATTATTATTATTATTATTATTATTATTATTATTATTATTATTGATCATCGCACAGTCAGCCAAATGTTCAGACTGGATTTGGCATTTTTGTCTACCTATCAAGTCCTTACCTATTATTATTATTATTATCATTATCATTATCATTATTATCTGGCCTTTGGGGCATTATGTGCTCCAAAAATCCCAGCTCAATAGAAGGAGAGATGCTACAGTTTATATATGAACAATTATAAAAGAGAGGCTGGCCATAAGAATACATTATTCAATTTTTTATTAGTGATTTCAATACATTCTTTCTGAGACTTGAAAAGGAAAATAATTCCAAACAAATGCATTAGGATTAATTGGTGCATTTAAAAAGATGTACAGTATGGTTGTATGTTTATAGTGAAAACAAAAAGGAAAACAATTTATTTTGCATTAATTAAATTATTTGTCATACAACTTAATCTGTTCCAAAATAAATATTTGTGGAAGCTTCAAAGACTTTTTGATTACCCTGAAGTTCTTTCAAAATCAGCTATTAAGAATCATAACAAAAATCATAAGGAGTTTTGTGCTCATACTATGTGGCCATATATAAAGATAACTTTTCCCATACCTTCTACAAATAATATTACTTCAGAATTGGCTGCAATGAGAGCAGTATAACAGAAATGCTAAGTGGGTTGATATAGCATATGAATCTCTCTCGCTCTCTATGTTTGTGTGTGTGTTTATATATATTTGTGTAATATAGAAACTTCAGCCTTAAGTAAGCATACCTCCACTTGTTGAAAAAGCTGAAGCTGGATGTATCATAAGCTTTATTAGAAAATAATGGATATAAACCCACTTACTGAACTGAAAAGGATTATTGAAATTCTGGGGGAAAAATAGATAAAGGAATCATTTTCACACTTTCTACTGCCATAAAGATTACAGTGAAACCCAGTTTCTATCCTATATCTCAAGTAATGTTAGAGAGATAGTTTTGGAAAAACTTCATTCTCTAATATTTTTTGGGAGATGAAGTGGAAGCTAGGTTCAAAGTTCTGCAGCTGTGAAAACATTCTCTGTTGAGCTCATATTAGATTTCAGATCTCATCCACTCATTCTTTAAACAAAGTAGATTCATATGCTTGTTGATTTCTCAAGTTAGGAATGAATTTTGTGAAGATTGACGTGAAATACAAGAGGTTCTTAAAACATTATAATTACAGTAATTAAACATGAATAATGGTTAGAATTAATCATCCCGAAGCATTATCATATAGTTGAAATTTTGTAACTTAATGTGGTGTTGAATGAAGAGTAATGGCCAGCAAAGAACAACTGAGTTTGAAACAGGCAAAACCAGCTATGCAAAGAAGCATCATTGACAACAGAATAAATAAATAAGCAAACAAACACACCTTCTCATACCTTATTATATAAGCAGTAAAAAGAGAGATGTTATTAAGAAGTCAAGTCATTAACAAGTTCAGTTCAGAGTCATTATTATTTAAATTTCTAGTTTGAATCTGATTTTGATATGAATAAATTATAGTCCTGGATATAGGGAGGAAGGGAGACAAATGACATCTGTGTGTTTGACACAAATTATATAATTCATGACCTTTGTGAGTTGACTTTATGGTACATGTGAAATCATTGTGGATTATCTTGATTTTAACAAGAAAAAAAAGAGAAATCCTATCTCTTGAGGGTAAGGATTTATTACTTCAGAACAGCTGTTTTAGATAGTGTGTTATGAATGCATGAAGTATAGTAGCTGTTTTTCCCCCCCCCGCTGATAAATCTACTGAATTCTTGAGTTGTTCGGATTACCAAAATTTAGCTACTCATCACCATGTTGAATAATCAGTGACAAATGTCGCACGCACAACAAACTCATTGCAAAGAGTTCCAAGTAATCAACGGTCCTCAAGATGAACTGTAACTCCAAACATCCCCAGCTGCACAGATGCTGGGAACCATAACTCGGCACCATCTGGAATGTGACAGCTTCTGTATTGTATCTCTGTTCTAAGTGAGTGCTGAGCTGAGTTAATAACATTGTTAGTGTATGTCAGCCTTCCTATATGGGTACCCTCCAGATGTTTTGCTGCTTCAATTCCCATAAGTTATCAGAATGGCAAACTTTTTAAACATGATTTAGTAGCTATTTCCTTCTTGTTCTGAATTTTTAGAGATATTAAAAACGTTTCTTTTTCTCAGTTTATGGACATCAAATGCTTTTCCATCAATGTAGAGTCAATAATAGCTATACATGAAATCTGGCTTCATTATGATGAATATGTTTAATGTCAAAAACTGCAGATTTGCACAATATTGACTAAATCATGGACACTAAAAAGATTACAGTTTGGCAAACATTATATATTTTGTGCATATAATGTCTTAAATTTTCATTTCAGGATCTGAAAATGCCATAGGTGATTTATAAAACATCTATCTATATGATAGAGATCTAAGGAATTATACTGTATGGTTTACAGACTGTACAGCATAAACCAAGTAGTGTTAGGACAGAATGATGGGCTTGACCCAAACACATGTGATCAGATGCCTGCTAACTTTTTACATATTTATAATGACATAGGGCAGACTAATATAATTAATTTTCAAGCTAGATGTCATCAAGTCAACTTTTGGGGTTGCCCAGAAAAAACTGCTAATCATCTTTTTTCTTCCAAATTTTCAAGGGTATTCTATTAACCTCTTTGATCCAGTCCATCCATTTTGTCCATTTTCTTCTACTTGCATCAGACTTCCTAAGCATAGGGTTTTTTTAAAAATCCATTGTCTGGTCACACTACATGTTCAAAGTATCCAATTTTTTGGTTTGTTCATTGTGCCAAGGGAGCAGTCGGACTTTATTTGGATGAGACTTGATTGATTGGTTCTTCTTACCATTTATAGTCTTCTTAGCAACCCTACCCAACTCTATAACCCAGAGATCTATTTTATTTGTCTTGCAGGTTGAGGGTTTTTCACAAGCATACATTTATTTCTAAAGGACTAAATTATCCTTGTACAAATTATATTTAATACATCTATGATCGACTTTTCTGTAGAAAATTTAACTCAGGAGGATTGGAATTAAAGATGAGAAATTAGAGAGGAGGATAACTATGCAAAAGTTGTTTGATGGAATTCCAAAGATAAGTATGCGATCCAGCTGGAGAACTGCGAGAGAACAATCTCGAATGGGAAAAATAGGTGGGAGAGAAAGAACAACGCACCATTACTCCGTTGACTGCTAAAATGAATTTCCTTCAATAATTGATCTAATTCATCCTTCATTTTAAATGTCCTAGCAGCTCTTGGTATTTTCATGAATACACATGAAGCAAATATACTATAATAAGAATCTGTGACAAATGGAAAAACTATTACATAGGAATGTGAAGATTATGGATGATGGCCTCCAGACCAGGCACTTGTGGATGTGTATTGCTAATTGAGTTGAGGCTGACTTACATTGATTAACAGATACAACGTGCTGACTGAGCTTTTTTGCCTACACAGAAGCAGTATTACTGAGTAAAGTGAAGCAGCTATTCAACTCCATTACATAGAAGCAGGGCACCTCTTTGCTTTGTGGAATAGTTTCAAAGAAATGCTACACTTGAATCAACCAAGTAGGAACTCCTTCAAAGATCTATAAGGTCCTACTGATTTGCATTATACTTGACTCAATAGGAAGGATATGAGTAGGAGAGGCACATACTGAAGTAATGTTCTTATGGCTATATTCTAAACCTACAGCTGCAGGGAGTATTTCATTTTCTAGGTGAGAACTGATGCAACTACTTCATAAATAAAATCCTTCCTATTAAAAAAATACGTTGGAAAGAGGATTCTAGATTTTTTTTTCAAAATTCCCTAATCTATCTTCTTATATACAGTTTGTAAGAGAAGATACTAAACACTCATTCAGTTGGGCAATGTATTTGCAGAAATATTTATTTTAAAATTGCTAAACTTAATAATGAAAGAAAGAAAGCTGCTGAGCCATATGTTTGCTGTTGCAATTATAAATGCTGCCAGAGGTTATTCTTGGTGATAAATCTATGAAATATAAAACCTGAATTACTTAATTATTGATTCAACTGATAATTTTTCAGACTTGCAAGATTGATGTCAGGCTTGCAAGGCAGTCCAGACAAGAAGCCCACCTAGAGCACTAAGTCTATCTGTGCTGTAAGGTTAAAAGAATGTAAATCTCTTCCCTCCTTCCCACTTTTAGTCCAAGAAACTAGAGATGGTTCCTTCTGAGACTTTTTCCATCCCCCCCCCCCTTTCCTTTGGCATGCTCAGTTGATTTTTGTCCAATTTGCAGCTCTTCCTCCTGTTTCCCAAACCATTACAATAAGATGGAGAAAAACTGAAAAGAATACAGTTCCTTAACTACAATACTTTTTGTAGTTTTTACAGATTCAGTTCTTTCACTAACTTCGTCTTCATTATAAGATTTCTGAGGAAAATAAATCAGATTTTCTGGTATACTTATTAGTCTTAACATGGATTATATTCTGCCATGACTTACACGATGAAAGGTTTTGGCTGTTGTCAGTGAAGCAAATATAAATTTCCTTCTATTCTCTTTCTCTTTTGTTATCCATTTTATATTAGCTACCTGATTTCATGATTCTTTGTCTTTTCAGACATCTCCCTGTTCCTCTGGCTTATCTTTCTACATGTATGGCTTTATCAATCTTTGTAAAACGTTAAAGAAATCTTTTCTGGTTTAAAAATTATTGCAAAGTTTCAATAATTCGTATGAGGTTTTTTTTCTATTTGCACCACTTTTTTCAGTAGAAATACGTATACTGATCTTTTCAAATTTCTAGCCATATAGTCTTGTTCCATATTTATAGACAAAGAGCTGGTAGCACTTTATGAGACTGTTCATAAATATCCTACAATACTTCAGTAACTTTAAGTCACCGGAAAACAGGGTTCTTACAGCTGAATGTCAAAAAAATAGACATGCTTTTATTTTTTAACAACTGTTTTAGGAAATAAATTTTCAAGTCCATAGTTTTTCTTGTACTGTAGATCTCTATAATACAGTTTGATATCTCGTTTCTTTTTCCCCACAACTTTAATCAATAGTTTTAAGGAATACTCAAAGCTGACTAACTTCACAAATAGATGTGTCTTAGGATAGAAGGATCTTAAGAAGTATGCTTGGAAAATGGATTCTGGGAACCACTGAAGATTCAAGCTGCTGGCAAACAAAAACTAAACAGGAGCAAAGTTACAAATGCCTTCAAGAATATAAAGGCAGTCAGCTTTCAGAAACATTATTCTGATTAAGTTTTTACCTACTGTTCCCCAGTTGTGATAAGTGGGAATTAATCATATTGTCATTTTTAGCTTTGAAAATATAAAATTAAGTCACGATTAAGATAGTAAATATACAATGTCAGTAATATTTATGAATTTTTTCTTCACAGCTTTGATGTTGAAAATGGCCCTTCACCTGGTCGTAGCCCACTTGATCCTCAGGCCGGCTCTTCTTCAGGACTTGTGCTCCACACCACATTTCCAGGGCATAGCCAGCGTAGAGAGTCATTTCTTTATCGATCAGATAGTGACTATGACCTGTCACCAAAGACCATGTCACGGAATTCTTCTGTTCCAAGTGAACAGTAAGTAGATCTTTTATATCCACAAATTTCTACTGAGCAGACTGGAATTCTAGTTTCAACAGATCTGAAGGCAACGGATTGGAAAATGTTGATCTAGAATAATCCTGGGGCAACTTCTGAAAGGAAGAATTTTCTCAGAAAAGTGAAACCAGGTTTGCAAGCTGATAATATTAGAAAATTATGTTTGTAATCTTCATGTGAGTAGTTGTTGCTATCAGCTCCATAAATATCATCATCATCAGGCAAACAGCAAGAACCCCTTTCTAATAATAAATTCAGTACCTCCATATCATTAGGGTTGAAGTGTAACAACAAAAAGAACAGAGAACAGAATATGCCGACTTGAAAAAGAAAAGAAAGATGTTTGTATATTCTGTGGAATCCAAGGGAACATTCCCCTTCTGCCTGCCAAAACCACAACCCAGAATGAGCTTTTACTGGTCATCAGGGCTTGGGAGAACAAGGAGTGGAATGACTGGGTAGCTGGAATTCTGGAGAACTTGTAAACTAAGAATATAGTACAATGTTTTGTTGCACTCTAACTTCTGGAACAACAGTGGTAACATTGGACTTGAATAATCACAGTTACATGAAGAACACCTGTATATTTTTATTTTTTGCATACTTATTATCTAATTTTCCATATTGAAAATCCAGACAAATTGTCTGTGTTTAAATAACATTAAAAGCAGGGTATGTCAACAAAAGCCAGGAAATTCAAAGCTGGCCTTTTCTCATAGTGTTATGCCCTTTTTCCGACTGAGAATTAGTATACAAACCTAACTGGAATTTCCTAGTCTTTATTGCCTTGTGTTACAAGAAGAAAAAGATATTTTCTGCTTATATTATTTCATTTCTTTGGACATACTTTCTGATTAGAGAACCATTTAAATTAGCAGCATTTTTTTTATGGCCAAATAATATAGAAAACTATTACAGTGATAAAAATGGTTTTTAACAAGGCTGTTGTTATTTCAAAAGTTTGTGCCATGTGATTACTGGGTCTGCTCATTTTGTCCTGCATTCAGTGTAATTCTTAGAGCAATGTCATCAATGTATGATTCAATTAGGTGTTTTATTTTTCAGTGGCTTCTTACATAGGCTGATATTGGTTTGAACTGAGAGGGACAACTTGCCTAAAGTCACCCAGCTGGCTTATGTGTCTTTGGGGAGTTTGAACCTGGGTTTACACTATCACTTTATAATAATAATGATTTTTAAAAAGTAAGAAACATCGTTCCAAATGAGCAACGTATATTAAAATGAATCACTGGACTCACCTTGTTATTAAATAGGACATTTAGACAGAAAATATTTCAATATTAAGGGTAAACAATTCCAAAATTTCTTGATTTAACTTGATAAACAATTTATCCATACATTTTAAATACTGTGCATGCTTAAAAACAATTTCCAAGGGGTACTTTAAAATGCACAGAAATTGCAGCCTGTCATGCCCAAAACCAAGAATGATATGTGGCAGTTCTTCCAAGCTGAATTCTTTATTGCTTCATAGCTATAGGCAAAATCTTGCCAAACTGAGGACTCTACTATCTGTGTCTGCAATATAGTCTGTAAACTATTAGAGAGGGGCTGTTTCATCCACTTTCTCTCACACATAATATCTGGGCTGAGTTGAGTTACCTCTTCCTTCTCTAGAAATCACCCCTTCCTCCTGGGAATCAAGCTCCTCACTACATTCCATCATAGAACCCAGCAATGATTTGGATGAGGGGATAGATGGGGAATTCATCAAATTTGCAGACGACACCAAGCTGGCAGGAATAGCCAACACTCCAGAAGACAGGCTTAAGATACAGGAGGATCTTGACATACTTGAACATTGGGCGCTATCTAACAAAATGAAATTCAATGGTGAAAAAAGTAAGGTTCTACATTTAGGCAAGAAAAACCAAATGCACAGTTATAGTATAGGTGGTACCTTGCTCAATAGTAGCAACTGTTAGAGGGATCTTGGAGTCCTAGTGGACAATCACTTAAATATGAGCCAGCAGCGTGCCGCAGCTGCCAAAAAAGCCAACACAGTGCTAGGTTGTATTAACAGAGGGAAAGAATCAAGATCACGTGATGTGTTAATACTACTTTACAATGCCTTGGTAACGCTACACTTGGAATACTGCATCCAGTTTTGGTCACCACAATGTAAAAAAGATGTTAAGACTCTAGAAAGAGAAGAGCAACAAAGATGATTAGAGGACTGGAGGCTAAAACGTATAAGGAACAGTTGCTGGAATTGTCTAGTTCAGGGGTAGGCAACCCAAAACACTCAAAGAGCCACTTGGACCCGTTTCCCACCAAAAACAAAACACTGGGAGCCGCAAAACCCTTTTGATATCTAAAATGAAGCGAACACTGCATATATCCTTTTTTACCTTTATTATAGGTATAGGTGTGTGTGTGTGTTTTTGTGTATATATATATATAATAAAGGTAAAAAAGGATATATGCAGTATTATCTTCATTTTAGATGTCAAAAGGGTCTCTCTCTCTTTCTCTCCCTCTCTCTATCCCCCCCCTCTCTCTCCCTCTCCCCGATCTTCTGCTTACCTGGCAAGCTGGCTTCAAGCTGTTCTCCAACAAGCTCAGTGGTAGGCAACCTTGGCTCTTTTATGACTCATGGACTTCAACTCCCAGAATTCCTGAGTCAGCATAGCTGGGCTAGCTAGCTCTCTCCTGCCCTTCCTATTTCCTGCTTCCTGCAGAGACGCAGCAAAGGGAGGAGCTCCGTCCAATAAGCTTTTCAGCTCTGTGGAGAACACCGTAAGTCCACTCTCTTTTTTACACACAAACACACAAACAGAGAGAGACAGAGAGAGACAGAGAGAGAGAGACAAAGAGGAAGGCAAGTGCCTCTCTCTGTCTCTGTCTCTCTCTGCAAATGGCAGAGGAGGCTGGGAGCCACAGGGGACGGCTCAAAGAGCCACATGTGGCTCCGGAGCCGCAGGTTGCCGACCTATGGTCTAGTTTAATGAAGAGAAGGATGAGGGGGGACATGATGGCAGTGTTCCAATATCTCAGGGGCTGCCACAAAGAAGAGGGAGTCAAGCTATTCTCTAAAGCACCTGAAGACAGGACAAGAAGCAACAGATGGAAACTAATCAAGGAGAGAAGCAACCTAGAACTAAGGAGAAACTTCCTGACAGTTAGAACAATTAACCAGTGGAACAACCTGCCTCCAGAGGCTGTGAATGCTCCAACACTGGAAGTTTTAAAGAAGAGACTGGATAGCCATTTGTCTGAAATGATATAGGGTTTCCTGCCTGAGCAGGGGGTTGGACTAGATGACCTCCAAGGTCCCTTTCAACTTTATTATTATTTTTTAAAGCATACATAAACCTACTAAATGCATAAAATGCTGAATATTTTTATTTTTTTTAAATAGAAAGGCACATCTACTCTGTACACTGAAAGTTGTCATTTCTAATACATATTAAGAAAACAGTCATATGCTATGGAAAAATGTATATAAGATTAAGTGAAGAAACTCTTTTGAATCAATTATTAAAAAAAAAAAGTCAGAATGCAAATGGTTGAATCCTGAACAGCTCCAAATCTGGAGGAGAAAAAAAACTATACAGTAATAAAGGACATCATTTCTCATACTAATTTAAAATCACTATTCATAAATTTGGTTGTATATCTTTATAATATTAATTTGTGCATGGACATGATCTTTACAGCCATTAAACTTAAAATTAGTCAAAGTTTTAGAACAAGATGACCAGATATTGTGATGATTCTTAGTTATTCAGTTATTTTTCAAAATCTTCTGAAACACATACTCTTTTTTGTTTTCATTTTTTATTAGACATGGAGATGACCTGATAGTGACACCATTTGCACAGGTATGTTCCAAATATTGTAATACAGTCTCTACCACTAACAAGATTGAATTAAAATATTTGAGAACCAAAATGAATATATAAATACAGTACTGTTTGTTGTTTCACTTAGACCTGGCCTCAGGATTCCTACACCTGCTCACATTGTCCTTCTCAATTCCTCTAGGGACATTAGATCTCAAAGTCCTTAAATTCTCCACTCATTCTCTAAAACCCTTTCTGAAAGCTTATCTGATAAACTGTTACAGTTGCTTTATGCCTCTAACAGCAGCTAAATCAGTTGTCAGATTATCTCATTATGTCATGGGGGACAGATCTGTTAAAAAGCATTCCAACTATTCAAAAATACAGCTTTCTTATGACCTCACAATAAAAGAGCTGGAAATTCCTATTTCAATTTCCAGGTTCTGTATTTACTACATTAACATTAAATTTATTTTACTGAAATAATCTTGCAGCTATGTTATGCTAAATTTACTTTCACTTTACTGCTCACAATATGCTTTACCTATAGAATTACTGTACTAAAATCCTAAATATGGCTTTTTAAATTTTATTTATATTTATTTACTTATTTGTATCTCACCGTTATTGTTTTTACAAATAACTCAGGGCAATGAACATATCCAACTCAACTTCTTCCTATTTTCCCCACAACAACAACCCTATGAAGTGAGTTGGCTGAGAAAGAGAGACTGCCCAAAGTGAATCTAAAGCAGGACTAGAACTCATTGTCTTCCTGTATCTAGCATAGTGCCTTAACCACTAAATCAAACTGGCCCTCTTTATGTCTTTAGTGTAATTAATATTCCCAATAACAATGCACAATTTATAAATGCCAGATTTGGAAATAAAAAAAGTAATTTATTTCAGAAGAAATATATATATATATATATATACAAGCAATAGATTATTTTTCTAATGTTGCTAAAGCAATTAAGTTTCTTTGTGTTTTGTGGCATTGCTGCTCTTTTCAAGACTGTAATTCGAGGGCCTATCGTCCTGTTTTACCTGTTAAGCTATTAACTGTGTTTTATACTCACACATAAACTTCTATTCTCTTTTTTCAGTTACTGTCTATTGTATACT
This sequence comes from Crotalus tigris, assembly GCF_016545835.1. Classification (NCBI taxonomy): domain Eukaryota; kingdom Metazoa; phylum Chordata; class Lepidosauria; order Squamata; family Viperidae; genus Crotalus; species Crotalus tigris. The sequence goes on from NW_024097528.1 coordinate 146,721, forward strand.
TTCAAATCATTATTTATTCATAATAAATAGACTGGGTTTTTTTATTTTTAAACTTATGAATATAAAATTCAGTTACATATGTATTGTATAAATCTGGCTGCAAAAATCTATATGGCCATTTTTACTATCTCTTTGCTGCCATCTGGTGATTTTCTAAATTTTTGCAAGCTAGATCTAGTATTATGGATATATAATGTGAGCTATAACATTGTTTAATCAATTTGAATAATATTAGTCCTTGTTATTTTATGGATTTAATCATAATTTTAAAAATGGAAACAAATTTGTTTTAATAAAAATATTTTGCTTAATTCTCTTCTGCTGACATTTGTGAAACTTCTAAGAACATCTGTATATTTATATAATTCTACATTTTGAGTTTTTCCAATGTATTATATTATTCAGTGTACTCTTATATTTTAATAGGTCTTGGCAAGTTTGAGAAGTGTAAGAAATAATTTTACAATACTGACTAATCTGCAGGGAACATCAAACAAGTAAGCTATTTCTTTTCATTTTTCTTTTTAATTGGCTGTATTAATCATAACTTAAGGCTGTAAAACTATAAATTATCTATTCAGAAGTAAGTCCCATTTAAAATTAGTGGAAGTTACAATCCAAATATTCATTGGATTGAAATGCAAGCTAATTCCCAAAGCAGTTATTATGAATTTAGATTTGAATTGCAGAAAGAATATTGTGATTTTGGTCCTCATATAGGAATGTCAAATTGGTTCATTTTGGTTTTTCATTTTTTCTATTATTCTAACTCTTAGCTGAAACAAGTTCCATCTTCTTTAAAAAAACAAATGCTTCATGAAAAATCATATATATTTCATCTACATTTCTCCTAATATATTTATTGTGTTTAAGGCATTATATTAAAAATAGTTTTTTCCTAATATAGTGTGTGTGTGTGTGTGTGTGTGTGTGTGTGTGTGTGTGTGTGTGTGAGAACACATATATTTGTTAGGCATTTGGTAAGAATTGTTCTACAAAACTCTGAGAAATATGGATATTAACATAAAACTGTTCAATTTTACCTGTTGAAAAATAATCAAATTTAACAAATTAATATGAGAAATATTTTCCACTTCGTTCCCTATTTTTGAAAATCACATTAAATTCAGTCTATCATATTAAAATGAATTATGAAAAAAATAATGATAATATTTCTACTGCAATTTTCACTAGCTGTTAATCGACAGATTTTAAAAATGCCCTGTCAATGGTCAAATATTACAGAAATTGTACAAACATCTGGTACAGCATTTGGGGATGTCTGCTTAAGATTTACTTTTAGAAAAACAAGCACTTATACTCATGTGATTGGACCAATTTTACAGAGCTTTTTGCAGCAGTTGTTAAATGAGCCACTGTATCATTAACCGAATCTGCAGTTATTAAGCAAACACCACAGTTGTAAGTGCAAATTCATTCTTCTGAATGGACATTTTCCTCAGAAAAATGCAAATTGCAGTCATGTGAAGGCAAAGTGGTTGCCAAGCACCGAAAATGTAGTGATGTGATTGAGGGGAGGTTGGTGCGATGGCCAGGAGTGCTTTTAGGGGTTACAAAAGCACCTGTTCCAAGCCTGTCATAATTTTAAATGGAAGTATTTGTAAGATATTTATTACTTTTTATTGTCCATTGTCCAGATACATTATTTAGCTTTCTGGTTTACTTAATGTTTATTTGAGGAAACTAGGTTTTTCTTCCCTGTGGAATCTCATGAGGGCAAAATCAGAAGGATGATGCCTACATGTTTAAAAGTAGTACTATCAGTTTGTGTCAACTGATCAGATGTATCAACTCTAATGGAGATGCATCCATCCCCTTCACATTTCCTCTCAGCTCAGGAAAGTGTGCATATTATTTCACTTTACATTCCTAAACAAGCAGTATGAAAGCCCTTGACACTGAATCTGGGTGACAGCTGCTTTTTGAGGCAAGCAGTTTGTAGGCATTGACTTGCCAGATTGGTAGGCATTATTTGAATGTTCCTCCACATAAAAAGATGCACTTAGAGATGTTTTAGATTGCAGAGAGAAGCATTTCTCAACTTTAAGAGGAGTGGACTTCAATTCCCAGAATTCCCCAGACAGTATTGCTGACTGTGGCTTTCTGGGAGTTGAAGTCCACACCTCTTAAAGTTGAGAAACACTAGCATGGATGAATCACCTCATTGGCAGCTGATGTTAAACTTACAAATGTTTACAAATTTGAATGGACGATACTATGTGGAGTATCCTCCATTCAAATTTGGTTTTAGCTGGCACCTCTAGCCTTCAGCTACCCATTAGTCCTGTAGAGTGGGCCTTTAGTCTATATTAATAGGGGAAAAATGCATTGCATTTATGGGTGTCTCTGAATCCCAGTACAGCCATACAATAAACTTCAATTCATTCCTCTACAGGAGGTCTCCAGCAGCAAATCAACTACCCATCTCCAAAGTAAACATTCAAGGTATGTGTTCTGTTAAGAGAAAAAAATATTGCTTTGTTCCATTACAGGGCCTGTCCTGTACATTTACAGCATCAAGCAGAGACGTATCATTATACATTTTATAATGGATGTTTGCTAGGTCAAGCATAGGTTACTCAAGCTGTTTTGTCATTAGAGTTTCTGTTTTGCAACACAACTGAGTAGCACAGATGAAAAAGAACATTTATGAGGAGAACAGAAACAGATGTGTGCAAAAAAATGCCTAGAAGAAGAGAGGTATAGGGACAGACAGGAAGAGGATGGAGGAAATGATTCATTGTTGAAATGCAAAAGGTTCATTGTTGAAGACTTTATAGTAAAGGGGACACAAAAAAACAACAGTGAGCAACCTTTCCATTTAACAAAGGGATGGATTTCATTGCTCAATAGGCTCTTTACAAAAACAATATGCCTAACTATTAATGGTATGTGTCAACTGAAATGCATCAATTCTTCAAGAATAAGCCTTCTATGTCACTGCAACAATACCAGGAATAAATCTTTCCTTTTTTGGTAATAATTTTATTAAAAATTATATTAAACACATAAAACTAAATCACTCTACATAGAATAAAAACATATAAAAAAGAAAAAGAAAAATTGCATAAAAAAGAAGAAATCTCCTCCTTCCTCCCCAAGTGTAACCAAGTCTAACACTACCATCTCTTAAAAAGAAAATAATCATCTCTTTATCCCATATAAACCCATTCTCTGCACACAAATTTTTAAAATGTCCACTCCATCTTAATCAGAAAAAATCCATTAAGGATTATCAAAAATGATAACATAGTATTACAAATTACATTAATAAACCACTTTTACATTTATAATCTCATTTTGTATTTAAACAAATTCCTCCATCTCGTTTTTAAATAAACATTTTAAAGCATTGTCATACAATCCTAATAAAAAAATGCATTAAACATCACCAGAAATAAGATCTGATTTATTCTAACCCTGATCAAATAAGCCAATTTTATCTTCTTTCCTCTTTCTCCCAGCAATCTTTAATCCTCTCAAATAATGCCTTAACATCTGCTTTCTTTGCATGCCCTCTTCATCTTTTCTCCCAGACTTATTAAGACTTCTATCAAGCCTTTTTGTAAAACCAATATAAAATGGTTATCCACATCATATTTTCACTGTTAACAACTTCAATAAGTCCCTTTTGTATCTCCAATGTAAAGAAGTTATCCACACCACACTTGTGGTTTAGTATTTCTGTGTGTTTTGTAGTTGTTAAATCAGTGGTTCTCAACCTTTCTAATGCCGCGACCCCATAATACAGTTCCCCATGTTGTGGTGACCCCCAACCACTTATACATCACCGGGTGCCAGGGGCGTGGCCAAAGAAAAGGGGGAAAAATGGCAGACAGCCTTGTTTGGCGACCCCCGTGAAATGATCGGTCCCGACCCACAAGTTGAGAACCACTGTGTTAAATCATCAGTCACTTTGATTTTTACATCCAATATTTCATCTTTTTATATAGCCATTATTTCATCTTTTTCCATCTCTTCTTTGAAGGCTACCGTTTTTAAATTGACCTTCATATCACTTCAAGTTGTATTCAATGGAGCTTGTTCTTCTTTAAAGGCATAGTACAGTTTTTCTGTTATAGAAGATAACTTTAAAATCATTTGGGGCATGCAGTAATCACATTTTTTTTTATTTATCGCCTTCTTGTACCCTCTAAAGACCAATCTTCAAAGTTATCAGTTATTTTGTTTCCAGATGTAAACATAAAAAAGATTCTCACATGAAAGAATTATTACAGTTAATTTCAGAGTTCTAATCCAAGTCCATTTGAACCCTAAATCCATTTACAACTTTCTGAAATCTACACATCATCACTCTTTAGCTGTATATTCAAAAATAAAAAGAGGAAAAGTTCAACTTATAAAAATATCTTTGCTAAATGATTGAGAAAAACTCACCCAGTAAATATGATCAAATTTGCAGTTCTGAAGGTTAAAAAAGCAGTAGAAAAAAAATAAAAATAAAACCCAACATAATTATAAGGTTCAGCCAGAACTTTAATTCCTTAAAGGCTACCTTGACAACTGTGAGCTCAATGTAAACTTGTGACCCCCAGTTGCCTACCAGCCAATCACAAAAATGCAGTTTATGTCATCCACTCTCTTGTACAGAGAGAGAGAAAGACCACCTGTCTGGAGTACATAAGGCTGATCTCAGTATCTCTCCTTACTCCAGAAAGATTTTAATAGTCTGATCCAGCACTCAGCTGCCATTTTTAGCTGTAATATAGCCTACTGGCAATGGGATGTCAGTTATCATTCCTCACCAGAAGCAACTCCTGCAGCCATAAATCTTCCTGAAATTCATGCAACAGCCTTATTTCTAAGCATGGTAGTATAACTGAGATTACTGGGGACATTGATTCAGATGTTTGTTCTCCAGAACAGAGGAATGAAATGGGATAAGATATATTGCCCCATTTTTAAAGGTCTTTTATCATTTGTAAAGCAAATTCAAATTTTCACCACCCACCCACCCCCTTTGTTATTTTAAATAGGCCAATTTTCTGCTCAATGGCAGCCTCCATCCAGAAAGCTGAGCAAGATCATATCTGATCGATACTTAGATGCGAAGTTGGAATGTTTTTAGATGAAACTGAAAAGTTGAAAAAAACCTCCGAGGCAAGCAAGTTCTCTAATGTTGCTAATAAAATAACAGGGATGTGGAGTCAAATTAAATGAAAGAAGATTTACATTTTTAGCATTTATTTCAATATTCCCAAGATTTGGGATAAATAACCATTCTGGGTTATCTTTCTTTAGCTGTATGATTCTGAGGTTGCACTCATATCACTTGATCATTTAGTCTTTTCACTATATGTCACACACTTATCTGTTTGTGTATTTATTTATCAAATTTAGAAACTGCCCATCTCTTGCCCAGAGGGACTCTGGGTTTTGTACAATGAAAATAGTAAAATGTTAAAAATATAAAAACTGAATATAAAAATTTAAAATTAGAGGCAAAGATAATAAAATTTAAATTCTAATGGTATTTGGAGAAAATTGGTAATTATGGCAATATGTATTTTTCACCACTGAGTGGTGGCACAGTGGTTAGAATGCAGTACTGCAGGCTACTTCTGCTGACTGCTGGCTGCCAGCAGTTCGACAGTTCGATTCTCACTGGCTCAAGATTGACTCAACCTTCCATCCTTCCAAGGTCAGTAAAAATGAGGACCCAGATTGTTGAGGGCAATATGCTAACTCTGTAAACCACTTAGAGAGGGCTGTAAAGCATTGTGAAGTGGTATATGAGTCTAGGTCCTATTGCTATTGTAATAAGGAAAGCCAGATGTAACTAGAATATTAGAATTTTAAAAAATGCTTTCCTCTTTTACACAGATTTGGAAGAAAATAATATCCAAATTTAGTAAGCATAATTGATTTGGAAATAGATGGCCACTAGAATTCAGCCAGTATCCCTGATGTTCAGAAAGACAGCTTTTTGAGAAATGGGTCATGTTTTCTTTATTTTATCTGCATTAAGCAAAGAAAGATTAGAGCAGGGGTGTCAAACTGCTGGCCCATGGGCCGGTTGCATCATGCAGAGACCGCGCCCACCCGAGCTCTAGCAATGCAAAAAGAAGTTGTGATATGTCGCAAAACATCACGTGATGCGGCAAGTTTGACACACATGGACTAGAGTAAAATTAATTCTTAGCTGCATCTTCAATGTGTTCTACTTATTTTCATTATTACTATAGTATTAAATGGATTTTTACTCAGCAAAAGGCCAATTTAAGAGTCATTTGATACAATTGAATATTTGAGCAAATATATTTCATTTGAAGTGTATTCATTTTCTATCAGCCTGCAATTCTGTTATAAGGGTATAGTATTATTCTGAAATAAGCCTACCACATTTTGGCATTAGATAATGTTGATCATTCTTCGAATGGTCATACATTGTTTTCCTAGAAGTTCAAATATTAGCTGGATTACTCATTGATATTAGTTGTTCAATATTATAATGCATATGAGTATTAATACATCACTACTACAAAACTGCACAATTCAGCTTCCTTTCTCTAATGTCTCCTATTCTTTGGTTTTCTTTATTTTTAGAAGAATACAAATGGTTCTGTGCTTAGTTGCAACATCAGATTTCCATCTTGCCTTTTTTGTCTCTGCTTTCTTTTAAGGTGGAAAATAGCTTTTAGATATCAGCCCCAATCCCAACAAGATCTCTCTAGAAAATGTAAGGTTGATCTTAACTGCCGCAGTGGATGATATATTAGATGTTGGGAAATATTTAATTGACACCACCACTTAGATGAGTCACTCTGTACTGAAAAAGGAGTAAGTGAATTTGCTGGCTAATGTGAGGACAAAATTCCCTTGTCTTCTATGCTAGATTAAATGCCTTGAATCTTGCTAATGCTTAAACAGGCTTAATGTACCTGTTTTATCCCCTTATCTCTACACACACATACAATTTAAAAATTATACTTCAGAAATTAATAATTTATCAATAAATTTTGCCCATACACTCTTTAGGATGTAGCTATGATCTTAGGTCAGGGGTCCTCAATCTGTGGGCCATAGCCCATTAGCGGGCCATGAGGGGTTTGCAACTGGGCAGTGGAAACAGCCAGCGAGCGTGCGTGCATGTGCATCACTTGCACGAGCAGGGGCCAAGCACGTGCACCCATGCTCCATTTGCGTGAATGGCAGGTGCACATACATGCAGCTCCAGGAAGTGGATGTACGTGCGTGCGTGTGCTTGCCAGCCACTTGCACGAACCATTCCCTCCTCCTTCCCCCCCAGTCTGCAAAACCAGAAATGTTGGAGAACTCTGTCTTAGGTTTCTATTCCTAATTCAGAATTCCTCAGGGAAGCAGAGCTTATTCTAATATAAGAGTTACCTTAAGTTAAGATGGGTGGCCTATACACTTTATAAATAAACAGACATGTAGTCCTATAAAATATACAGTTTTTAAGCCAGATGTGTGCCATTGTAATGGGATTTTTCTGCAGGGTTGTATCAGTAGGTAAAGGAAGAAAAACTGGGAGTAAATGCATGAGGATGACATGGAATAGCAGTACTGCTTGCATCTCTCATTAATGCTGTCTCTTGGACAGAGCTGAAGTCAGCTGTCCCAGAAAGCAAAAGACACAAATTAAATCAGCAGTAAGAAAATACTTCGTATGCTTATTTTTTTATTCTTCATTTATATTAAGTGCTTTCAAAATTCAAAGTGGATAAGATATTTTCCTTCAAGAAACTCTTGTATCTGACTGACCAAAATGTTCGATTTGTAATGCAATTGTCCTACACATATGAACTCAGAGGTGAATCTCATTGCAAGCCTGATTCTAGACACAATGGGGCAATTGTCTCAAGCAAAATATTGGTGTTATGTGTAGGCACAAATTGTCTCAAGCAAAATATTTGGTGTTACGTGTAGGCACAAATTCTTAGTTATTCAATTTGTTATTGTGTGGATTTTACTGATAGGGATAGGGAGTCTTAGGAATTCTGATCGTTACAGAACAATTGGATTAGCATTAGATTTGGCATAGCTGAGGTAGATGGAAAATGTGCAACTATCATTTCCCTTTTAGGCTGCCATATTTCTTTTGCCACCCTTGTTCCATTAAATTCAACTGGAAAATAGTTCTTAGTCTGAATTATTTTGAAGAAAACTTCTGAGTAAGTGTATATCAAGTTGTAGTTAGTCAAATTATTGAATAGCAGTGATGATAAGTCTTTAGTTTATATTTATTTATTTATTTATTTATTTATGAGACTTATATACCGCTTTAAGTGCAAGCACTCTCTAAGCGGTGTACACCAGTAAGCAATGTATATATATATATTTACATTGCCCCCAACAATCTGGGTCCTCATTTTACCTACCTCGGAAGGATGGAAGGCTGAGTCAACCTTGAGCCGGTGAGATTTGAACCACTGACCTGCTGAACACAGTCAGCTAAAGTGGCCTGCAGTACTGCACTCTAACTGCTGCGCCACCTCGGCTCTTATTCAGTCTTCCAGGAGCTTGTGGCATTCAGATCACTCTTACCTCTACTTTTTGTCCAAAAAGTGGTATAGGTTGGACTGAGAGTGACTGGCCCACAGTCACCCAATAAATTTTCACCAAATTGGCATAAATAATATGCCAATAACAGAAGCAATGTTATGCCTAACTGAATAGTACACATTGATTCAATGTCAATGCAACCTGAGTGATGCCTGAACATAAAAGAACAAGTTGTAATAAGTGATTTTTAAAAATATTTTTGTAGTTATAATAATGTTTTGTCCCAACATGAAATATAAAAAAAAATAATCATCATATGCTGCCTAAGTATTTGGCATACATTATATCTTATCCAGTTATTAGTTCGATGTGAATTATTGTTCTTAACTCTTATTATTTTAGGAATAATATACTTTTTTTCTAATTTGAAATACAATCCTTTATTATGTGCACATTTCTCCTATATGGAGATTGAGATATATTTTGATGTAATATATAGAATGTGATTTCCTATCTCTTAGTAACAAGGCTTGTGCTCCATTTACTACACTATTATACTTTGATTCATAATACTGATGCAGTAAATTAAAAATCTGATTTATTTTCTGCAAGGAGATATGCAAAACTCCTAAAGCTAAAATGGAAAAATATGCAACAGACTTCATTCAACATTTTCAGTGTAAGTTAAGGGAATATATCTGATTCTAAGATCAGTTTAGCATGGTAAATAAATAGCATTCAATCAGCACTTTCTTAAAAGATTATCTAGAATTACTTTTGCCCACAGTGAACTGACATTAAAGGACTACATTTTTACAGTTGAAAACACTTCAGTTTCACTGTATTTTATGAGATTGAACTCTTTATGTTACATTAATATTATGGTCACCATGTTGTCAGTGTGGCTAAGAGAAATTTGGCTTTCTTATGTCTATACATTGAAACCGAGTTTGAAGCTAACCTACAGCCTTTTCCACTGCTATACCAATTGCTGAACTAAATTTTCTTTAAGCATCTGTTCAGTCTTCTTTAACATACTTGCTTCATCCTTAAACCTATAAAAAAACGAAAATATTACATATACAGACAAAGGCGCTTGCACGCGCGCACACACACACACACACACTTCTAGTAATACATCCTGTGTTTTTTTAAAAAAAAAACTACTGAAATTGTTACCTTTTATTTTGTTTCAATTACAGACCATAGGAACACACAGAAATGTGTTCATTAATTAAAAAGGTTATTGTGGGGTCATAAAGGCAAGTATTGGACAAATAAATAAATAGAGACTGTGGGAACATGAATTCTGCAATTGCATAATAAACAGTTATTTCAAGTGGAGTACTGTGTACTGTTAAGTATGTAAAGCTGAGGTTAAGAAGGCCAGGCTGAAACCCTTATGACACTTATTTGTGAATGACCTCTTTGAATGACATCCAGCCACTATCTTTCAGTAAAGTTGTTAAGAGATTAGGGTTGGGGGAGTTAGGATGGAATAGAAGATGGAATAAAAGATGTCCGTGTGTGTGTGTGTGTGTGTGTGTGTGTGTGTGTGTGTGTGTTTGCACCTCCAGATGTATTTATTAATATAAGTTGTTGTACTATTACATTTTGAAATTCAAAACAGGATGAAGTATTACATTCTTCCATAGTAGGTTCTTTTGGAAATAGCTTTAAAAACAAACAAATATTGCACATTTATGAAAACAAAAACTTTTTTTTATATTGAATTATGTTTTACATTCAAATGGTATCACCTAGGAGCATTGGAAAGTGACAAATCACTTGCATGAATACCATTATGAAAACTGCATAATTTGAAGGCATCTTCACCTTATTGGAGATAAAACAAAAACTTTATTTTTTGAAAAAAGAGAATCTTTTTTTTAATTTTTATTAATAATACAAAATTAAAATAGATATGACGTCACTGGTTCCATACATCTTCCGACATTTTACAGTAGTATTAGTACTCATATAGACATAAAGTTCTTGAGCTTTGCTCACTATTTATAATATAATATTAACACTTTTCCCTTATTTCTGCATATTTATTTATCTTTTAAATATACATTTGTCTATAATCTATATTTTATTCTAACACTATACATTTGTCTTGGCTACCCTCTTATTGTCTATCCAATCATAAAATTGTTCCCAGATTTTATAGTACTTAGTTTCACTTTTATCCTTGAGTTCCCATGTAAGTCTATCCATTTCAGTGCAACTGAAAATTGTCAGTAATATTTCCTCTTCGGTTGGAGTATCTTTCCCTCTCCATTTTTGAGCAAAGGCTATTCATACTGCTGTTACTATATGCAGTAGTAAATAACTTGTATCTTTCTTATATTTTCTTTCTATAATTCCCAATTTTAAAAAAACTCTGTTTGGCTTCTATATCTATTAGCAAAATTTCTTCCAGCCATTTCTTTAATAAGTTCCAAAATTTTTGTTCCTCTGGGCATTGCCACCACATATGGTAGTAATTCCCAATGGTCTCTTCACACTTCCAGCATATTTCCCCTTGTTCATTCGTGCTAATCTTGTGGGAGGGAGGTGTCACCTATAAAACATCTTATAGAGGTTTTCCTTATAGGAGGTTGCTAGAGTAATTTTTAGATTTTTTCCCCCTAAACTTTGCCAATTATCCAAATCAATATTGTGCCCAAAATATTTACACCAAGTTATCATCGTTTCTTTCACTTGTTCCTCAATCATGTCTTGCTCTAATAAATATCGATATAGTTTACTTATAGTCTTGCCTTCCCTACTAAATAAGATTTTATCTAATTCTGAAGAGTCTTGCTTTATGCCCCATTCCTTTTTGTCTTTATTAAATTTGGATTGGATTTGAAGATACGCCCACTATTCCAGATCAACTCCTTCTTCCTTTAAGGTATTTCTCGCTTTTAATTCTCCTTTCTCATTCAAAATATCTTTATAGGTGACAGCACCCCCACATTTTATCAAATTTGGATGTGTGTACATTTCTAATGTAGACACCCAGTTGGGGATTTTCATATAATTATTTCTTTTTATTTTTTTCCAGATATCCAATAATGCTCTCCTAATATAATGCTTCCGGAAGTGTTGCTGAACTAAATGTCTTTCTTTCCACAAAGTAGCATGCCACCCTGTCTGTAGGTCATGACCTTATAGTGCTAATAATCTGGTATTTTTGAGATGCATCCACTCACTTAGCCAGACCAACATGGCTGCCTGATAATACTTTGTCCAGTCTGGTAGGCCAAATCCTCAAAAAAAAAAAAAAAAAAAAGAGAGAGAGAGAGAGAGAGAGAGAGAGAGAGAGAATCTTATATTAGCTAGAAACTGAATCACAACTCTAGATTACAAGCTACTGTTATTTTCCCTATTATTTATAGAAAACCAACATTGGATGATTTTAGATAAAATAGGAGCAGATGCAGTTCTTAAAGACTTTGAAAAATTGGTTGTTGGGAAAATTTGGGAGTAGGAGGCAGCTAAGAAGTGCCATGGTGGGACATAAGCAGCAGTGTCAGCTGAGGGGAAGGACATTTTAGTAGATCGAAGGCAGATGGGATATGCCTCCAGGTTTGGGTTGTATGTACTGGCTGAAAATAATTTAGAAACTTTGGGATGCAACTATCTTATTTCCATCTTGAAACTAGACATTTTCTGTTCTGTGTATATCCCCATATGTTTTGTCTCCCTTTACCATTATCTAAGCTCTTTGAATGTCTTTACATGAAAAAATATGTAAAGTTCATGTTTTAGATCATTGTGTTTTTGTGCACAAATTACCCAAAAAGTGAATAGTTAAATTGTCAATTAGCTACCACAACCATTCAAACTATTCAGACTTCTGTAAAGCATTCTCAAAATTGCCATAAGATGTTTAGCTTTGGCACTAGAGTCTTCTGGCTAATTTACAATAGACAGATTAAATAAATTAACCATGAGACACTGATACCATTGCCCATAATCTGATAAAACCCTTGAAAAGTTTCTGACCTGGCTTAGGGAGTAAGTAATAATGCTTTATGTAGATAAGTTGTAGTACGTCCACATAAGCAGTTTATCCTGTTTTGGAATATGGTCAGAAGCTGTTTTATCTCACGACATCAGATGGTTTTGAGAGCTGCTTTTCTTTGTATTGCTGACTTTATGCATTAACTATTTTCTCACTGGTGGGGATTCATCTGCCTCCTGAATTGGAACAGTCAGTATTGTTTCTTAGCAAGATTCACCATCCTACTCCTGAATTATTTAGAATTTTACTCACCCCTCCACCATTTCAGTACCTTAGCAATATGAAAGTCTGATTACTGGTGTGGGGGGGCAAATCTGATTACAAAATTGCCAGTATGCTATGATTTCACTTTCACAATTAACCATGAACCAAGGATTTGAATTGCAACATAGGAATGGTGCTTTGATTGCTGAGATAGCTTTGCAGAATTTCAATCATTTCATTTTTTTTTCAACAAGCTTCTCAGTTTGTTTTTTCAGAGTATCAGTGAAATACACCCAAAGGCATGTACTGACAAATGCGAGTTGGCGATTGCTAGCAATGGATTTTATTTCTTTTTGGTGTTATGGAAAGTGAGAGACTTCAGGGTTGCTGTTAAAGTGCTTTCCAGGGTATTGGGCAGTGGTGGGATTCAGCCAGTTTACATCACTTCAGCAGAACCGGTAGCTAATTTTTTGTTGCCCAGGCCCAGAATTGACTTCCGGAAACAGCATCCACACAGAGAACCGGTTGTTCACATATTTGAATCCCACCACTGGTATTGGGGAATGAAAACATTGGCGGTATGGAAGTGTTCTTGGTCCTGTCAATACCAATATCAATAAAGGACTGCCACACCTCTTTCAGCAATCATTAGAAAAGGAAGCCAACGCAGATGAGAATTCCAGGGCACAGATTTTTGTTCTGTAGGTTTACCATATGGTTAAAAACTAATTGGGCCGTTAGTATAGAATTCCTGTCACTGCTAATGAAATCAGATTCCAACCTTTGCATCTTTTTCTGGTCTCATGCTCTGGTTTACTTCTGATCTTGCTAGAACTAATTCTCACAAAGACTTGCTAAATTTGTATTGGTTTTCTTGCACAATGATGTCCTGAGGTATACATCAAATCCCGTTCAGGCAGTTGTTTAGATGCAAGCACATCTTTCAGTACTAGTCAGGTGGCAGATCACATGGAGAGCTTTCAGGTTAATGTGAGCAATCAAGTCAATGTGAGTATTTCACATTCAAAGAGATAACGGAGAGCTGTGTATACACTACCTCTTTTTCTAACTGTGAGCTCTTCATGTATTAATGTGGACCCTGAAAAGAGAAGTGTAATTGAGGCAGAAGGGACTATTCTGTCACCAATGAAGAATAACAAGCACCGTAGTTTGTTATCTAGCCCTATTTTTTTCTTAATATAAATGTAATGTTTGTGTTATTATTTGTAATGAAACTGGATGATGCAGACAGCTGGAACCAGCAGATATGTAAGCTGTTGTTCTGTGCCAGAAGTCTGTAAAAGTAATCTTTATAATGCAACAAAGTATTGAGAAAAATAAATTAATAGTTCTAAAATCTGCAGAGATAAAAGAGTTATTTGGTTTATGCCAGTGCATCTTCAGAGTCTGTCCTGCCACATGGCTAAGAGTGAATTGACTAATGTTTCAAAGATACTGCTTACAACCTAAATGTTATTTCCTGCATTGCAGATGTAGTTCATTCCCCCAGCAAATCCACTTCTCATTTTCCTATTGCTTAGAAACAAGCTTCCCCCTGAAAGTTGGAATCAAGCATCTTAGTAAGTATTTCAGTTATGCTATTGACGTCAATGCAGTCATTAAATAGATTGTCTGCCCTCCTGACAGTAAGCTTATGCCGAAGACCTAGAGGCAGACACATTTTAAAAGAGGAACATCAGGTTTTCTTTCAGCAATTTGAGAGAATAAGGAGGGGGGATTCTTTCTTAGTATTTCTGTACAATTTCTCTGCATTTCAAAATTGCATTGCTGAGAATCACTGGTAGACTCAGATGTTGCTGTCCAGTTCCTAGATTCACAAACATTTTTAAATGAGTGGCTCAAGAATTACTTCTTACGTTCAACTTCAGCTGGGAAATGCCACAAATTTTACATCTTGGGGTACATTTATCTTGTATGCATCATGTAATTTTAATCAGCTAAACCTTTTTAGCCGTTGGCTTCAAACCTTCTGGGATTGATTTCATGAGCCTATTAAAAAATAGCCGCCGTGTCTCCTGTGCGCTCTGAAGACATGTCAGCCAATCACGTATCCATAGCAACCAATGTAAACTGTTCCCCCTCAGCCACACCTGTGAACTTTCATGTTAGACATTCCACACGTGCTGCACTCATCATGTGCTCTGCCATTCCATCCAGTCCAAATGCCATCTATGGCAGCTGAGCAAGTTATGATGATGTCAGTGGGACTCCCCAAGTGTGGTCAAGAAACCCTTCTGAGGTTCCAGGAAGAGGGAGGGGACTTTTTCCCAGTGAATTACTGACAGATTCATTCATTATCCTGACCAGTTGCAGTCTAGAGCTTCCCATCTTCTGTCATGCACAGTAAAGGATATGCAGCTGTCCGAAACTGACAGATCAGGTTTTTCTTTAAAAAGGCTATTAAAGGTTCACAGCTGAGGATATATGGCAGCTATAAATATGTGGCAGACAACTTTTCCCTTTGATGGAACAATCAGGTATGTTTAAGAGAAAATTAGATAATTTTCCAGTGTTTTGTTATTGGTTGCTTTTTGTTAGGTTTAGAAATATTCTTCCTACCTTGTTATTATAGCTTTTCTCGATCTTCACTAATTAACCTGAAGCAGTCTAAATATTTCTCTATAATCCATATTTTAGGTTCATAAAACTGATATTCGACCTGCTTCACAGAAAAAAAAAGTTTATGTAGATAAACTCAGCTTGAACGACAATTGCCATTTTAAATAAGTGTGCTTTATTACATTTTAAATAGTACAGTTCTGATTTGGGGGATGATTTCTATAATTTTCATTTTCATTTCCTCATCCAATTTCATTTGTTTCTGTAATACAATATTGTTTAAAACATCATGGTCCTACTTTGAATCATTCCAGCAAGCTTTCCTGATTTCACAGATTTACGTCAACTGAGAATAGGAAAGATAAAACCTAAGTCTCCACAAGGTGGTGGGTACATTTTATGTAATAAAGATTTGCACATATTGAAGAATTAATAAATCAAAATGTAAATTGTGTGCAACTTCAAAACATCATATTTATACAGTATTTTGCAGCTGAGTTTTGGAAAATGTGTTTCACTGAAAAATAATTCAAGAATCAAGAAAGCATATGGCAACAATTATTCCTAAGTCTTTTATTAACTCTTGTTCTTATGGAATCTATGCCATGTCTTATGCTAATGTCAGTGACTGTAAGAAATGTCCAGGAAAAGACTAGAAACCATAACATGAAACAATTATGGAAACATTAAGAAATTTTGAGGCAAGTCAGAGAACTCAAAAAATGAAATGTTAGTACTGCTTTCCATACTGTACTGCTTTCCAGTGCATTCCTTAATAGGAAAAATAATTTTTCATTTGCTTTACTAAGCTGTTTCATAAGAACTTTTATTTTTATTTTTTGCCAAGTGTATAAATTACATACATTTTTTTTGCCAAGTGTATATGCTTACATGCTAATCCTATAAGGAATCTTAGGTAATTCAGGTAACAGCTACAAGGGAAATGAATTAAAGTCAGGTCAAATAATAATAATAATAACAATAATAATAATAGTAGTAATAGTAATAAAGCAGTGCCTGGAGACAGCAGAATAGACGAGAAAGATCTGGAGAACATAACAAAATAAAAGACCTACAAATAGAAATAGAAAGACTGGAAAAAGCAAACAAGGGTAGTACCAATAGTAATAGGTGCCTTGGGTGCAATCCCAAAACAACTGGAGCAGCACTTGAACACCATTGGCATTGACAAATTTGCTATTAATCAATTGCAAAAGGCGGCCTTACTAGGAACTGCTTCCATCCGGCGACGATATCTGTAATACCATCAAACATCCACATTTGCCTATCCCAGGTCCTGGGTAAGGACTCGATAGGTAGACAAAATGCCAAATCCAGTCTGAACATCTGGCTGACTGTGCGATGATCCATAATAATAATAATATAGTCAGAAACATAATCAATCAAATGGCTGTAGTTAGCATTACAAACACTTCTTAATCATGTACTCATATATTTTGTTAATACTTAAAAAACACAAATTATAATTTGAATTGATAATCCACTATATCATGCTTAAAGTCTTCAAAACAAAGTATTTTAACATTTATTGATACTGACTTCTTTGTTCTAGTCACCACAAAATATACTCATGTATGATTTATACAAATGGAAATATTTGCAGTCTATAGAAAACATAGCCATAAATATTAATTCCTCATTAACTTAGAATTCCAATCAAGTGTCTAAATAACATCTATTCTGATAATGTTCTCATTGGATTTAAAATAATTATCTTTCCTTAACTTGTTCAGTTAGGAGCTCTTAGGATGTTTCTCAGAAACAAGTTTAATTCTGTCAATTGGAATTTAGTCTCAAGTCTGTTTATAATGGTGAACTTAAATATACAAAAATAACCTTTAATCATCTTTCATCTTTTGGAGTAATTTTTCCATGTTTTAAATAAAATTGAAGGGTTTAGTATTGAAATAAATTCCATCACTCTCCTGCAAAATAGTCCATCTCTGCTATTTTTACCTACAAAAAAATAAAAATAAAACCTCAGTTTCAGTCGAACACGTTTTATTTGAGAAGTTGCTGTAAGAAATATTTAAAAATCAGAGGTATCAAAACCTTTTTTAAATAATACATTAATAAATGCATTTATAAAAAATCAAAACCCTGGATCAGAAAGTAGGAGCAGATCTTTTTTTCTTTTTTTCCAATATTTATTCTTGTTATGATTAGTAATGTCCCTTCCCTTATTTTGAATATAAGTATATTTCTAAAACTTAGGCTATAGGCAGGTATTTAAAGTTAGGTCATTCAGTTTCCAACTCATGATTCTAAGGACATCTTTACTATCCTCACTTTCAAATTCTTGAAGTAGTCTGAAGGCTGATTCTGCACAACTTGAAATCTTGAAATTAAGAAATGAATATAATTGCTCCAGTCCAAGCTGTTACAGATACAGCAAAAATTTTGGTACCCCGCATTTCACTGAAAAGAGAAAGGGGCATAGCTGGGTTCTTTGCTGGCTTTTGACCCCTGCAGAAAAGAAAGGAGAAACAAATGCTTCATCTCTGCTCACAAACATTTCACCTCTGATTGTTTTGCCTGGTATGCTAAGTAGATGCAAAGCTATCAAGTTAACATTTCTCTACAGGACCTTAAGCTCAAAAACCAGAAAGGAAAGAGAGGTACAAGTTCTTTCCAACAGGGAAACTGAGCCACACAGCGTCCCAAAGAATAATAAGATGGAAATAAATCAAGTCCGTTCCCTAACACCTTGAAGATTGTGGAGGCCCAGAGGTTTAGAGTGCTTTTGAAGTGGCTTAGAATCCTCATTTCAAAGTGCCTACAAGTAAATTGCTCTCTCAAATGGATGTACAATTAACATCTTTATTTCTATAAAAAGAAACAACCCTGTGTAAGTCTTAAATAGCTGTGATTCTTAAAGAAGTTATAACAACTATTTAGAAAAAAAAATTCTTCAAAAAATATAGCAGTAAAAGCCATTTAACAGTTATGGCTAAATCAAGTATAAATCCTCAGAATAATATACCGTCACTATTATCCTTACACTGAGTTACATTTTTCCTTCTTAACTTTTTCAGGTAGGATGGGAAACATTTGTGGGCTGCATGGGTTTTTATAAATGGAAACATAATTGAGCTAAAGCTGAATTCTTGTTGATAGATGGTACAGGTAGTTATGGAAATGGCATTTGGTCTCTTCTAGACTGACAGTGGTCCCGTTTATACTGGAAGGCATGTTAGATTTATTTTTTATTTTTTTATTGAAATTTTTCAAAAATTTTACAAATAAACATCCCCCCCCCTCCCAAACCACCCCACCCTCCCCCCCCCGACTTCCCAGAACTGAATATAGGATTATTTAACAAATTTTAAAAAATAACGTTTACAATTTATAAGATAATTAATAAAAATAATAAAGGTCATAATAATAATATATATAATGATATATATAATAATAATATGCATAACATAAGCTTTAAAATGAATAATATATACTAAAAAAGAAAGAAAAAAAAAGAAAAAAAGGGAAAAGAAAAGAGAGAGAGAAAGAAAAAAGTAGACGAAAAATAAAACATATATATAAAAATATATATATATAAGTAATAATACGTAAAGAAAAAAAAGAAGAAAGAAAGAAGGAAAAAACAATCATTACAAGTTATAAAAAAGCTAAATGGTATTTTTCCATATCCAAATTATATTGTATGAAATTTATCCATTTTTCCCATACTGCAAAAAATTTCTCTTGAGATTGCTCCTTTAAAAAAGCCGAAATCTTTGCCATTTCTGCCAGATACGAAACTTTGTGAAACCACTCTTGCAAAGTAGGCAAGGATTCCTTCTTCCAATATTGCCCTATTAACAGCCTAGCGGCTGTAATCAATTTTAACATCAATATAACCTCCTTAGCATCACAATCAGTAACAATACCTAGTAAAAATAATTGCGGAGTAAATTTTACCCTCCGTTTAAAAATTCTTTGGATATTCCACCATATCTTAATCAAAAAAGCTTTTATATGCTTACACGTCCACCAAGTATGATAATAAGTAGCATCCAAATGTCCACATCTCCAGCATTTCGGCTGCAGATTAGGGTACATAATAGACATTTTCTTTGGATCAAGGTGCCATATATAAAACATCTTATAAAAATTCTCTCTTAAATTTTGCGCTTGTGTGAATTTAACATTTCTTATCCAAATAAGTTCCCAGGTATCCATTGAAATCGTTTCACCAATATTCTGTGCCCATTTAATCATACAATCTTTAACTAATTCAGGTTCTGAGTCCAATTCCACTAAAACCCCATAAACTCTCTTAATGTGGGTTGGCCTTTGATCTCTTACTTGTTTTAAAAGAGCTTCATCTTCTCTAAGCCAGCCCATTTTACAATCCATCTTCCATCTGTCCACTATTTGTCTGTATTGAAACCATGAATAAGTTAAATTTTCATGCGTTAATTCTTCCAAAGATTTTAACTGCCAATCTTGGCCATCCCATCTAAGTAACTGTGCATAAGAGACCATATCCCTATTAACCCCTTTCCTTATGCCTTCTATGGCATGCCGAGGTATAGCCCATAATGGTATTTTGAAGTCACTTTTATAATACTTTCTCAACACTCTTAGCAAAGAGTTTCTTATAATATGAGACTTAAAAACCCAATCCACTTTTTTATTAAATATTAAATAGGCATGCCATCCAAAAAATAGGTCCCAGCCTTCCAAATGAAGTATTTCTGTATTTGTTAAATTCACCCAGTCGCTAATCAATGTCAATACTACAGCATCATAATACAATTTAATATTTGGTACCTTGAGTCCACCTCTCTCACGAAAATCTTGCATTATTTTAAGTTTCACCCTTGGTTTTTTCCCTGCCCAAACAAATTTATTAATACCTTTTTGCCATTCATCTAAATTACGTTCGTTCTTTAAGATAGGTAACATTTTGAACAAAAAAATAAACTTTGGCAGGACATTCATTTTAATAACTGCAATTCTGCCCATAAGGGATAACTGTAAATTATTCCAGTTTTTTAAATCCTTCTGTACCTCCATCCACAGCTTTTCATAATTATTTTTATACAGTTTTGCATTAGAAGCAGATAATGTGACCCCCAAATATTTTACCTTATCAACAATTTCAAAATCTGTTAAGTTAACTAAAACATGTTTATCACCATTAGTCATATTTTTAGCTAATATTTTGGTCTTATTATTATTAATTTTAAAACCAGAAACACATCCATATTGTTGAATCAATTGTAATAATTTTACCACTGAACAGGTAGGTTGAGACAGAGTAACAACCAAGTCATCTGCAAAGGCTCTTAATTTATATTCTTTTTTATTAATTTCTATTCCTTTTATTTCTTGAGACTCCCGAATTTTAATCAACAAAATTTCCAATGTTAAAAAAAACAATAACGGAGATAACGGGCATCCCTGTCTTGTTCCTTTTTCTATTACAAAAGCCTCTGACAAACCCCCATTTACAATAAGTTGAGCAGTCTGTTTTTGATATATATTAGATAATACTTGTAATATATTTTGTCCAAAATTCATCTCCTTAATTAAACATAACATAAACTGCCAATTCACTTGGTCAAAGGCTTTTTCAGCATCCAAAAATATCAGGCCTGCAGAGACTTGGTTATTCTTTTCTAGATACTCTAATAAGTTAATAATTTGTCTAACATTATTTTTCATATACCTTCCAGTTATAAAACCCGATTGATCCTTATGTATAAACTGCTGCAAGATCCCCATAAACCTATTAGCTAAAATTTTTGCAAAGATTTTATAATCCACGTTTAAAAGAGATATAGGCCTGTAATTTTTAGGCAATGTAAGATCCTGATTATCTTTTGGAATCAATGATATAAATGCATTACGCCAAGATGGAGGGATCTCTAAACCCTGTAATAAGTTATTAAACAATTCACACAATGGTTGAGTCATCTCTTCTACTAAAGTTTTGTAATAGATAGATGTCAACCCATCTGTACCCGGCGCTTTGCCCAATTTCAATTGTTTAATAGCTGTAACAATTTCTTCTTTAGTAATTAAGCCATTAATCTCTTTTTCCTGATCTTCTGTTAATTTAGGAAAGTTAACTTTACCTAAATAATTGTTTATATCTGTAGTTTGAATATTAGCACTCTTATATAATTTTTGATAGTATTCTAAAAAGGATTTCTTAATCAATTCTTTCTGATAAACCAATTTACCATTATAATTTATTTTATCTATATTCCTCTGTTTCTGTTTCTTTCTTAACTGATAAGCCAGCCATCTCCCTGGTTTATTAGCATTACAAAATATATTTTGTTTCATAAATAATAAATTGGTTGCAGCTTGATCAGCCATCAACATATTAAATTGTATTTTTAACAGTTTTAAAGCTCCTTTCACCTTTTCGTCTAAAGGATTTGAAATTAAAAGTTTCTCTTTTAATTTAATCTCCTCTTCTAAATCTTTACGTTTCTGAGTCTGTTTCTGTCTATGCAAGTTATTCATTTTTATCAAGATACCACGCATAAAAGCTTTACTTGCATCCCACACCATTGACATTGATGTTCCCTTATTCATATTTAAATCAAAATATTCCTTTAAACATTCCTTTAATTTATGAACATTTTTTTCTTGTTTGAATAAATTCTCATTCACCCTCCAGGATCTCCTGTCTTCTTTCTCAGCAAACAGTTCCATCCATACTGGACTATGGTCAGACAATGTCCTAGGAAAAATTTTTACATTCTTCACCCTGTTGTATAAGTCTGTTGTAATCAAAAAGAAATCAATTCTTGAAAGAGATTGGTGTCTATCTGAGAAAAAGGTAAAGTCCCTTTCTTCTTGATTACGTTCACGCCAATAGTCCCTCAATTCCCAATCTTCTTTCATGTCAAAGAAGGCTTTAGGTAGTTTAGCCTGTTTAAAAAAGGTAGAAGAGCCTTTTTTGTCCTTTTGTATGTCTAAGACACCATTCCAGTCTCACATTAAAATCACAGATCTATAATCCAACAAAGTTATTTTCTGATGTAGCAACCTATAGAATTGCTCCTGTTGCTGGTTTGGTGCATACAACCCCAAAATAAGAATTTTCTTGCCATATAAACCAAGTTCAAGCATAACATATCTTCCATGAGGATCTGATTCTAACAGGGTAGCAGATAAGTTCTGTTTAACATAAATTACCACACCCCCTTTTTTCCCAGGGGGGCATGTTAGATTTATTATGCTTGTATTTTATTCAGCAGGGTAGTATTCTGTGTCCCAAATAAGTTGCTGGGTATATCAAGATTACCATGTCAAGAAATAGCTCTGTGTTTACATAAAAAGGAGGATGTCAAGAAATAGCTCTGTGTTTACATAAAAAGGAGGATTTTAGAAAGCCATTAGCCATACTTTGGGTACCCATTATAAGTCAGACATTGCTAGAGCATATCTGCTACTATTTCTGACCACTGGTCTTATCAGTTGGTGATTATGAGAAATATATTCAAGCAACGTTTAGGAACCATTGTTTTAATAGGATATAGTACATTTACAATGTCTTTTCTACCTACCTGTTATAATATTGTTGAAGGTGGTAAACAATATATAAATCAAGAGTCCAAAGGGGTACAAAAACTATCAAGTCATGTTGCAAGAAGCAGTTTGCCAAAATATTAGGCATAAATTATTTCAGTGGATAGAAATTATGTACCAGGGAGAACAGAAAAATAGCTGGACTGAGAATAGTCTTTGATTTAGCCTTGAATTATTTATTTATTTATGAGACTTATATACCGCTTTAAGTACAAGCACTCTCTAAGCGGTGTACACCAGTAAGCAATGTATATATATATTTACATTGCCCCCAACAATCTGGGTCCTCATTTTACCTACCCCAGAAGGATGGAAGGCTGAGTCAACCTTGAGCCGGTGAGATTTGAACCACTGACCTGCTGAACACAGTCAGCTAAAGTGGCCTGCAGTACTGCAGTCTAACTGCTGCGCCACCTCGGCTCTTCACTATGACTAAGTGAAGCCTTATGCTCCTCTATTCAGTATTTTGCTTCATTCCAAGGGCCAACAAGTAAATGGTGCTGCTTAGAAGAAGAGATATACTCCTGATAGACCTCTTGTCTTCCCCTGCAATTCAACACTCCACAGATACCGGTCATTTTGCAGACCAAATAGATAGCCTTAAACACCTTGTCTCTATAGGACTCTGAAGTGTATTTGTGAACATATGAAGCATATTCTCAAATTTTGCTAATTTCCTCCTTTTCTTCCCTTTCAATCAGATTTCTTTCAAATACTTTCCCAGGCACACTTAACAAATTAATCCTCCATAGAGTCTGCCTTACTTCTTGCTACCTTTCCTTTTGCATAAGAAAACCATAACGACGTTCCTCCAATCATCAGGTACAGAAGCTGTCTTCACACACACATGAAGCAAGTCAGACAGCTATTCCATAAACAAGCCATATCCATATTTTAACACCTTTTAGTTGTGTTTTCCTCCTTTTTCGACATTCTTATAGGATTTTTATCTCTTT
This sequence comes from Crotalus tigris, assembly GCF_016545835.1. Classification (NCBI taxonomy): domain Eukaryota; kingdom Metazoa; phylum Chordata; class Lepidosauria; order Squamata; family Viperidae; genus Crotalus; species Crotalus tigris. The sequence goes on from NW_024097528.1 coordinate 170,556, forward strand.
TTTTGGACGCTAACTTTTACAGAATTTATTTTTTTCTTTTTTTGGGGGGGGATGCTAACATTTACAGAATTTATACTGCTACCATAATTTCCATACAGGTCTTTGAAATACCCTTTCCAGCATTTACTTACTTCACTTTCATCCATATTATTTCAATCCAATTCCACACATTTTGGGGAGGCTTGTTTAGCCCTTTCATTCACTTCTGAATTTTTTTTTAAAGAAATCAATGAAACCTTAATTCTTCCTTGCTCTCTAACTAACTTCTGTCTATGCACATTACACAAAATATTTCTCTCCTCCTCACTTTTTGGGCAATCGTTTTCATACATGCATTTTTTTTTCACATCCAAAGCCATTTTATCCTCACACCAAACTTCTTTTTCATACTAGTCTCAGGCATAATTGAACTTACTTTCCTGGCACTCTGCAGTTTTCTACTTTCACTGTTCTTTCACCTTTTCCTTTTCTTCACTTTTCTTGCAATTCACTGTTGAGACTAAAAAAAATGTATGCCTAATCTATACATTTTTTTAAAGCAGATAATCAGCAATATTCAATCTTATTCATTTTAGAGTCTCTGAATGGCTGAATTATTTTTGTCTGAATTCTCATTTGATTTGCAGTCATTCATTTGTGTTACCTACCAAAATAATTTCTCCCTTAGACTCTACTCATTCAGAATGTAGCACACTTATTCCAGACACATCTGATTTTTCCATTATTATTCTGGAGTGTAAATTTCACCTATCACTAGGCTGTGGATTTCTATTTTCATATATATCTACAACAATCTAGATGACACCCATTCAAATGTTTTGTCATACATTTTAGCTCTTTGATTCAGAATTGAGGCTACACCTTCATTTTCCTGCATGTATTCATTGTCTACTCAGGATTAAAAGAGTGTCTATCAATCATAACTTTGGTCAATAGAAGCTTTCATTTAATACTTTTTACTCTGAGAAGGAAAGTGTGAATTAGTCTACCATTTTTAGTTACGCCCATGCCAAGAGATAAGGATGTACTGTTCAGTTTTGGAACATTCTGTTCATGAAAGCATGATCATAATCAAAGTCCAGTTTGATCCCGTGCATGCTCAGTCTATTTTATGTAGGTTCAAATCTTGCAGCCATCATACTATTTATTTAGTCAATTTCTATAATCACCCATCTCAACCAGTGATTCTAGGTGGCTTACAGTTGAAAAACATATACTACAAATAAAGCAAAAACATTTTAAAACAATAGCAATAGCAATATTACTTAGACTTATATACTGTTCCACAGTGCTTTATAGCATTCTCTGAGCAATTTACAGTGTCAACATATTGCCCCAACCATCTGGGTCCTCATTTTACTGACCTCAGAGAAATGGAAGGCTGAGTCAACCTTGAGCCAGTCATGATCAAACTCCTGGCAGTGGACAGAGTTAGCTTGCAATACTACATTCTAACCACTGTGCCACCATGTCTCCTGACAATAAAACAACAAAATAATTTTTAAAAAAAGCTATCTAAAATAAACATACCCAGCAGCTGAGATACTTGGCATACTGTTGACTGCTTCTGCCCAATTAAGACAGAAACATACAATGTACTGAGACACACTTAGACTATACATGCCTAGCAATTGGCCAATCAAATTGACAAGAGTCGGGCACGACTAAATGGATATCATCATCATCATCAATTATTAATTACAGCCAAATACCATTCCTAAAAGTAAATCTGGGTTGTGTATAATGCTTTACACTATATTTCATTTTGCCTACAAAGCAGTATCAATGCAGAGCATTTCCTGTTCTGACGGTTATATTTTCCAGAACTGCACAAAACAAACAGTATATACTAAAACTACCCCAAATCATTAAGAAAAATTGAATGGCACCCAGCAGAAATCACAAAATGCAGGGAATGTTGTATCAAATATCATTTCATATTAAAAGAAAGAAAGAAAGAAAGAAAGAAAGAAAGAAAGAAAGAAAGAAAGAAAGAAAGAAAGAAAGAAAGAAAAAAAACTTATCTTGCAGCATGGACTGGAAGGAAATCTACATATATCTATTTCCTTAAGGAAATGATGATTTCACATATAATCATTTTATTGACTAACCATAGTTCTCCAATGCCCAGTGGAATTTTTGCAAGAATGCATGAATCAGTGAGGAAATTACCATTTGCCTGCAAATTCTATTAAGTTAGAGCATTGAGGGAAGTCCCTACCAGTCAATAAGTGCATATTTCAGGATAAAATTTTAAAGGAAGTAATTAGCTTCAGTGGACAATAATCATAGAAACAATATTACCCAATAAAAATACATTATTTTTGCATAATTCCATGTGAGAAGCAGCATCAACCAGTTCAAATGTTTGTCCTACAAAAGTCTCATAACACTTCTGAATTCTATTGATTATATATTTTTATAATATCTATGTGAAACACATCCTTGTGTAAATTTCTCCAAATTAAGGGCTGTACTATGGATTTAAATAGGATAATGGAGACTGCACTCCAAAAACAAATGAACAAATGAGGCCAGATTAAAACTGATCTTGTTATTAGAAAACAATGTGATTATAGCACATTTTAATAAGAGCTAATTATGTGAATCATATAATTTGAACAAATGTATGTAGGAATAGCATTCAAAGATAGCTAAGATAAACAGTTTAAGAAATTAGCACCCTGGTGCAGGGGCACAAAGAAACATATCCCTTCCCCTACTGTTATAGATATGTGTGATTGGGATGAAATAAAGCCGCAGTGTTATACACACATTTTCCTTTTATTGAAGAACAACAAAAGAAATAAAATATTTTTGAAAACATTTATCCTAAAACAATTAAAATAAGAGCTGCATAGCTTTCAGACTAACCTAACCTCTAATACATTCCAGGTTGATGTATTTATTTTTTGTATTTGAATGTAAGTATTATGTAATGGAAGTACAAAGTCTTAGATACACATTCACTGCCGAAAACCCAGAACTGAAGTCAGCTATTTCATATACTGTAATTTTATTTCATGTTTTGGCATGTCAAAATAATAAGATACAGTTCTTTTGCTTTGAAAGTTAAAGGAAGGGTGTTTTATACATGTTTTAATTTGGGATTATTGAATGATCACCTGAACCCTGCCCAAATGTCTGCTGTCAGCTGCTGTATATTATTTCTCTCCCTCTCTATTACGTCTCTAAATGCCAGCGTGACTTTGATGCACATGGCTAGTGCTCTGTAAAATTACAGATACATTTTTCCTTGGATTGGGCCTAACTTTGATTTAATTATGTTCTTTTGTAACAGTTATCTGTAAAGGATAGGCCACGGTTAAAGAGTAAATGATAGGAAATACTCATTTAGCCTTTTCTCATATTTATGAGAATAAGGGGCCACACAAATAACTTCTTCCCATTGAAGAATCAGTCACATCAATGAATACCCTTATTTCAGTTTTTAATTTGCGTGAAGTAAAAAACACAGTGTATGGAACAATCTGTGTGCAGGTGCTTTAAGTACAGTAATTACAGACTTTAAAAGATTGTAAGACAAAAGCTGTAAGGTAAACTGATTAGAATGAAGGCGAATAGACGTGTCGCAGGATCCAATCTGGGTCGGTCACTGGGATCAGAGGTTTTGTTTTCCAAACATTCGGACTCGTGCTGGTGCCCATCTTCCGGGAATTCTCTCTAGCAGAGTGTGAGCTGTTCTGTGTGGGGTATTTATATGGTGCCCATTGTATGTAGCTTTTTAGATATTGATTGGGGTGTGTTGATGGCTGGCTTTTAAGTTGTTAGCAGTTGTTTGCTTGTGTTGCCCAGCCCTCATCTTCTAAGTACTTGATGGGCTGGTGGTAAATCAGCACTCCTGATGATTGACGAGGTCCAGTGACCAATCCAGATTGGATCCTAAATTGATTCATTAGATTAACTACAGGATAAACTTATATAGTTAAAAAATAAGTATTCAATAAAATATAATTATATGCAGAATTATCTGACAAAAACATAAAGAAAACGAATTAAAAATTAAGAAAGAGCAACAAAAGTATATTCCTGAATAAATGGAATATAAAAGTAGCTTTACAATAGCCAGGCATTTGTCAAATCTGATTAGCTCCAGTTTGCAGCCAATACCCAGAGAATTTCCCACATTGCTGCATGGAACTTGGAAATATTATCTGTGAAGGCATTAAAGTTTGAGATTAAAGAGATATTAAATTGACCTTTGTGACCGGATAATCTGATAATGCAAGCATGGGGGAAAAAGGAGTACTGCAGGTGTCTTTAAAAAATCAGTAGGAAAATGTGTTCGGTGGTTTTGACTTGTTTGGCATTGTAGAGACACCTGATATTAGTGAAAGCGGGTCTTCCTGTAACTTCCGTCTAGTGCAGTCAAAGGGGCAGTGTTGCAAAAGCCAGCATGAAAGCCATTCTGCAGATAGAGTCTTCTAGAATAGATGTTATAAGATATGAAACTGGTATTATTATATACTTAAGACTTTCAGTACTGGGATGGGAGGGGAATTTTGGGGGAGGAGCCTCATCAAAGGCATTTTGGCATTCTGTATTCAAAATATTCAACTCCTAACCCTAGAAGAATAAATTATGGTGAGAAAAAGACGAGTATGTCATGTATCAAATAACTAGAGGTCACGTTAAATCTTTTTCTTTCATGGTTGACCAAAATTTCCCATAATTACTGGTTTGAAGTTGATTTGACCCCAGTGTGGTCAATATGGCTTCAGGTTAAAAAAATGTGTGCTTTCATAGGGTTGGGATTATAAAATAGGATCAGAAGCTAAGCCTTTACTATAGTAGACTTTTGAGTGTTGAACGTGAAACCACTACTATAAAAAGAATATTGGAAATACATGTCATAGAACCCCTGGTTTTGTAAGAGGTCGTTTCTCAGAATAGCCAAATTTCCTCTTGTGCATTTTATAAGGAATGTTTAAGTGAAAAAGTTAAGGTTTAAAAGAACATCCTCTTTTCCAGACTAAGATGCCTAATATTTTCAGGAAACACTACTGGACTCTAACTTTACTTCCCCAGAAGATTGCAGTAAGAGTCAACAGTAATTTACCTGAGACTAGGACAGTGGTTCTCAACCTGTGGGTCGGGACCCCATTTGGGGTCGAACGATCATTTAATGGGGGTCGCCAAACAACGCAGTCCGCCATTTTTTCCCCCTTTTCCTTAGCTGTGCTACTCCCTTTTATTCTATTAGCTTTTGAAAGCCAATAGAATAGACTCTCTTGAATAGAGTCTAATTCTATTGGCTTTCAAAAGCCAATAGGAATTGTCCAGGCTGTCTCTGCCCTGCTGAGCTCGCCAAAAGTCCCATTCTGCAAACAGTGCTGCACCAGTTGAGTAGTCCTCGACTTACGACCAGTTGAGTAGTCCTCGACTTACGACCAGTTGGGGGTCGCGGCATTAAAAAGGTTGAGAACCACTGGACTAGGAGCATATTTTTAGTCCTTTCTAGACTTTTAGCCTGCATATAGTTGATTAGCTATCTGATTGAAAAGAAAGTGTAGTAAAGATGAGAGTATATTGGATATTATCACTTTTTTTTATTACAAGGGAGTCAGTGAAGAAGCTGGACCAAGAATGGGGAGATCCAGGTTCAAATCCATTCTTATCTATGAAACTCCCTGAGTTATTTAGGGCCAATCATTCTCTTTCAGCATAACCTATCTCACAGGGTTCTGGGGATATAATAGAAACCCCATATAAATTAGCTTCTGCTCTTGGATGAAGAGCAAGTTACAAATCCAGCAAATTTACAAAATAAACTTATTAAAAAAAGTCATATTAAAGACTGTAAAGAGTTGCAAATATTCCCAACCAAACCTGCTAAAAACAGAGATCACAAACATGTGATTTCAGCCAAATGTACTTATAACCCTCCTGGAGACACTAATAGCAATTAACATAACTGAAGATGAGCAAACTTATGTGTGTCTTCTCCCAATACACTTGTAATACTTGCATATGAAGGTTTAACAGCTCCAGGAGATGCCAGTTATAAGTATGCATGTGTTCAAATAATATAGGTGTGCAAAAGAAGAATTTTATTCTTACATAAAGAATTTCTTAAAATAAATTCTTAAAAATGCCAACTCTACAGAGAGTCCTATCATTTAATACAATACTAGTAGAATGTATTTTGGGCATTAGCATCATATAGCCTCATTGTTAGGACTGCTGGTCCTAGGGGTACATGAAGTTCCACATCTTAAAGAAGAATAAGGAATATTCTGGCCTTATAACCCAGACAATCTAAAATCCAGGCATTTATACAATAAATCTATCCTATTGCTGTTCTTATCAACAGGCATTCTTCTAGTTGTACCATATTTGTAGATGTTCATTTGGCACTAATCAAAAAAAGGTATTTTTTTCTATTTTGGCACCTTTCTGTAGGATAGCCTCTTACTAGACATAAGATATTACCAATTTTATTTGCATTATCGGTATATGCTAAACATTTTTATTTATCTTTACATTTGATTGATGGTACTACTCCATTATGAATAACCACTGATTTATATTTTAATATTTTAAACTATGTATAATGCAATTTGTAATGTTGAACAATGCCTGAAGATGCGTTGCATGGCAGAGGAAGTATATTTGGGATTTTATAGCTTTCCCAAGTTCTCAAGCAATTTCTATAAACATTTCATCCAAAAGGGTTTTGGTAATAAATCTGAGCTTTCAGTCCTAAAGTTAAGACTACAACTTTAGAAAATCTTTTGAAAAATTCTTTTTTCAAAAGAACAACTGACAGAAAGAGCAAATGTTTTGGAAATCCCTTTCAGAAATTCAATTTAAAATTCCTTTATGACTTCGGCATGAATAAAATGGAAATTTAACAATTTTAAAAAAGCAATACTTTCTATTTGTTTCCTAATTGATACGTCAAAACTTTAATGAACTAAACCTTAATTAACGGGGCGGGTGGGTTGTAGCACACTCATGAAAATACTCTGAAACAGATCATCAAACTTGAACAAGTTTAGAAACTTGAACAAATTTATTATGAATTATTTCTGCATTTCTTTTTTCAAAAAAATCTGAATCTGTTTCCTAACAGGGAAAAAAAACGAGTTACACTGATTGCCTAATCTCCCTTGATGATATTTTAAATGTCTTATAAAAATGTCATCACTTTAATAGTAGAAATGGTGAGATGAGTAATGTTTAAGTGGAAAAGGAAAAAAAAAACCTTTCTTTTCCTCTGCTGTTCTGTGAGTTCACACATATGCAGATGAGTCTGTCAGAGAGTATCCCTCCTCCTACACCACTTTGTAGAGGAAGTTTGTTGATATATTACTGAAACTGATTCTTCAAAGCTTGCAAGGACAAAAAAGAAAGCAAGAAACACACACACACACACACACACACCCCACAAAACCACAACGACCATTCAAAGGCTTGGACATGCATTGATTTGTTCTACTAGAGAGTGGAACAGCAGCCTGAAGAACTAACTTATGATGAAAGAGCACTGCAGTCCCTATAGCAGTGTCGGACCAAGTCGGATCAGCAATTCCACAATGGAAAGCCTGCCATCACTCCAGCCTAACTACATGTCTATGTGTTTATTTGCAGAAGAATCTTATCAAAAATTAGCAATGGAAACTTTGGAGGAATTGGACTGGTGTTTAGACCAACTTGAAACTATTCAGACCTATCGATCTGTTAGTGAGATGGCATCCAATAAGGTAAGAGAAAAATTACATGCAAACAAATGTATTTTAAGAACAAAGTGAAAAGTTATGCATTTTTCTGTCTTCCTTTGTTACGTCAGGTTACTGACCTATTGTAAAAAATTAAAGCAATATAAATAAATTAGTCAAAGCTTTCAAAATCCTTACCAGAATACTGGTAATTGTAGTTTTGTATTCTATTGTAGTTAATCAGTGTTATAGAATTAAATATAACATGTGCTATTATCAATAAAAAAGCAATTTAGAAAGTTGGAAAACAAATTCTAGCATATAACTGAAATGCCAAAAGTAATTCTAGAAATATTCTAACATTATTTGTACAATGTATACCAGCAGTAGCAATCATCAGCAAATCAACTGAAAAAAATGATATAGATAAGAAGTACAATTATCCTTATGAATTTTTTGTAAGGTTTTTTTTCCCCTTCAGTAAATTAAATTGCTTACAATGGTGCGAGTTTCCACCTACCATCTATAGTTAGCATGGATTGCATATGTGGGGCTTGTTTTAATTTTAGTTATAGAGTGTATGTATATTTTTGCATGTGGTTGCAATTCATAGAAATACTGTTTCATCAGTAGAAATATTTCTAAACTGTGTAAGGAGAAGTTGAGAAGTTGATTGGTAGACTTGAGTTACCTAAAATATTTGATTCTTATTATAATTTAGTATTGTGTACGTGTTTGCATTCTAAAGTGTTTATTTTATTTCTAAAGACAAATACATTTACCTCTTTTCCATGTACTTAATATCTAAAAGTTGGATATTATTTAAAATTGAAACTCCTTAGTTGGCTAGCAGCCAAACGTTTGGGTAACAAAAGGCCAATGTATTCCCTAATGGCATGGGTATCACCTCAACAATAATCTCAGGCATTTTTTGAGAGAAAACATGGCTTGTGTCTGACTGAAGAGCTTAACAATTTTTCCCCCAGTGTTAAAGCAAAGACTTCACACACTAGTTTGATCAGTGAACAACATATATAACTTTCTTCAAAGGCTTTCAACTGAAGGCAAGAAAACAACCCCCCCCCCAATTTACTTACAATCTATTGTTAACTCTCCTTTATCAGTCTCATCCAAAGTGTGCATTCATATATATTTATAAGTATAGTCTAGAAGTCATTTACAATGGCCACTATACAGTAGGATGGTCACTAGGATGGAGCCTTATGCACATATTGTGCAATTTGTTTCTATTATTAAGTAAAGAATAATCAACTTCAATGAGATTATGATGATATGACTGTTTTCCATAGGAAAAAAGCTATACAAACAAATAGTATATCAATTTTTGAGCACAAATAAAATTAAAAATAGAAATTTAAAGAAGCCCATATAAATATAAATTGCATAGTCCCAATTTTACTTCTCTTAGCTCTTATCTAAGATCTTAGATCCTACATATATACTGTATATGAAGTGAGATTACATTGTCCTCATTTTGTCTCTACTTTGTCATATTTATTATGTGTTGCAATTTTTGAAAAATAATTTGAAATTGTAATGCTTACAGCTGAAAACAAAGAGCAAATTTAACTTTTCAGAACCTAAGAAGCCTTTTGAAATATGTTGAGTTATTGTCAAATTTCCCACATCTGTGAAGTATCTGAATAATCTGTCTTCCTTCCGTCAAAGACTTCTGCATAGAAATTTGCTAATTGCAAAACAATCAAATGTTTTGAAAACAGGATGTTTCTAGCTCCCCATAGTAAAGAGCAGAAAAACAGAAGAGAAAGGAAGGCAGCAAGTAGATTCCGCAGGATTCCAAGTGTGAGGGCTGTAAAAACAGTGACCTATCTTCCTGACCTCTGCTATTGCTAAGTTCCTGGCTCCGTGCCACTGAAGCCCAAACTACGTCATTTCAGAATGATAGTGGGCATGGCACAGCTGTTGTAAGTGTGACTCGAATTTCCTGTCTCCTTCCTGACAGACGTAGTTTTAAAAGTACAGCATTGCAAAAACAGGAGACAACAGAGGAAAGATTGGTTTTGAATCGCTTTTCAGAATTGCTTCCCATAAGATGATTCTTGATATTGATAAAAGCCAAGAGACCCTACGTGAAAATATTCAGGTTTTTTCTTTCTTTCAGTAAACAAACTGGAAATGTTTAAGTAAAACAATCACTTAGAAATATAAGGAATTTATTCTCTGCTATTCAGGAGGAGAGAGGTTCAGTGAAACTTTTTTAAAAAAATGTGAAGATGCAAAAAAAGCAAACACTCTCAGCGACCACTCCCTCATACAGCACATCAATACCTGTGGTTTGGCATATATGTTTTATTAAAATGATAAACAAATCTTTTCAGTTCTATTCAATCACATGATATCAATTAGAATATTCACTGCTGCTAGCCCTACAGTTTCATTATGTTTTTCTTATGTAGTTTCTGTACTGCAAAAGTTTCCAATCTCTAATTTGAATTAACGTTCATTATGCTCATTTCTGAGTCCTATCCACAATCTTAGTCATCTATTACCATAGGTATAGATCAAATAATAATAATAATAAGTTATTGTATTCATTGGACAGATGAGTCTGCATTTGATATAATTGGGGTCTCTCTAAAAGCAGACAAAGATTGAGTGCATCCTCATAAGATTATAGGTATTTCTAGATAATTAGTAAGCAATAATCTATATGATCACTGTATTAAGGAATAATAATTGGTGTTTGTGACTTGCAACTTTGTGAATATTATACAGCATGGCCTCTTAAATAGACAAAAAATGGATCAAATATTCCCAACATGTTCATCTGTCTGCTAGTATGAAGGGTTTGTAATCCCATGTTTCAAAATGACTTTATATACAATTGAGATTAGTGGATTTAAAATATTATGTTCCTGTTAAATATTTTTGTTATAAAATTAGGACCTCAATTTGCCAAAGCAGCATATTTTTAGTTCTCCTGGACAATTTTTTTATAAAATGTTGAAGGCTTTAATATCAATTTGCTTTTACCTAGGTAATTATATTGTATATTATGTTTATGACTGAAGAATATACCAAGCTTCTTTTTCCACATTTGAGTCTAGCTATTTTATATTTGGCCTTACTGATGTAAGGGGAGCAGGAGCATACACTGACTTGGACAGGCTGAGATTTTTAGAGTCACTCAAATGACCCCAAGGGAGATGCATCCCTCCATCACGTAGGCAGTTTTTGAAATGTCTCATTATACCTCCTCTCCTTTGTTAGCAATGTCACATACTAGACCATTATCCTCCTTATCTGTAAACTAAAATCTATTGATGTATACAAAACTTTCACTACACTCCTTCTAAAGGGTTTTCAGGCACATAGGACACTCACGTCTTGGTTTTAGGAGGCTAAATAAACTAAACATGAGTACTCTAATGTAAACTTTGGAGGTAATTCCTGGCGGTTTGCCCCTTGCCTATGTGCTTCATTGCACAATGTCCATATTGAGAAATGGGGGGGGACCTGATGCGAGGACTGCCAGCACTGAATCCTGCTCACTTGGTACGTGATGTTTTGCTTAAGGTGTGCAAGCTGTTCTTGCTTTTGAGTTTACTGTAATTTCCTTTGTTTAATCTGCATTACAAAACAGTCATACTTCTCTAAAAGATTTACTTGGATTAACTGCTGACAGTCAACTAGAAAACCTTCTTTGTTTCTTAAAAGAGGGCTTTAACAGCTGTGAATCATAGAATTCTTTGGGATTCCCTTTTGTTGATTGCCATTTGTCCTTAGGAACTGTGGCCTAAGTGAAGTAATGTTTCTAGAGAAGAAAGACTAATAAGCCATAAGAGTTGTCTCAGAATTACCACCACCCCCGTTTTATAAAAATTATAATAAACATATGATAAATCTCAAGTGAACTTGAGCTAGAAAATTTAATGTTTGCAAGTATGAAGTTGCTCAAAAATAATTATTTAATTTAATTAATTTTAAATTTAATGTTACACTATAAAGACTTGTTTCATACTGAGTCCAAGGAACTTCAGAACCTCTGAATCTCATCACTTAGTTTTCAGGTGGAATAAGAAACCATCTTGTTTCTTATTCAAAGAGGTGAATTGTGCAAATATGTGGATCTCTTTGAGGTTGTGTTTCTCAGTCTCAGCATCTTTACAATGTGTAGTCTAGAACTCTCACAATTCCCCAAACCAATCAGAAAAACATTGATTTAAAGTACTGAATACAATCGTAACAATTGGAATGATTAAATGACTGTATGCTACTAAAAACAAACTAAAGAAGTGTCAGAAAGAAGAATGGCTAATATTTCATTAGTTGCTAATGTAGCTCATTCTGACATTTGCTGGATTCAATAGATATATACTGTATATTAAAGAAATAGAGCATTTTTATAGAATCCATGACTTTTGCTTTACTGTTTATAAATGTATAGGGCCAAAGACCTTTATTACTGGGCTTTATTCTTTATGCATAAAGTTCTTAGATCTCATCAAACGGTGTCCCTTCAATTTGCTGGTTTTGGCCTTATCCTTAAGAGCTTTACCCTTTTTATCACTGGATACCTTTCAAAATATTCTTTTCATGTGTCACTTACCAAAATGGAACTCCCCTAACTTCACTTTCACAACCCACTGCAGTTGTTCACTTTTAATATCCTAGAAGGTGGATGATGGAGGATGTCTACCATCACTCTGCAAAATAATGGTTGCCCTGATAAAATGTATACATAGCCTACAAGTTGCTAGTTGGTTATTCTAAGCTGTTTTCTGAAAGACAGAACAACCACTAAACAAGTCTTTGAAATAGGATGCAGAAAGATCAAATTGTGCCATAAAATTTCCTCTAGCCAACCAAACTCAGGGCTTCTCTCGAAGGGTGTTGTACATTAGCACAATAAACATGGAACAGCACAGTCAAGAAAGTCAGAATGCAGAAGCTTCTGGAATGGATATGGTTGAATAGATTAACCATTTGCATTCTTGCCCAATGTGTTTAGATGTGATTGCTCCTCTTCACAAATAGGTTGAAAGAATTTTGTCACATCATGTCATTTTTTTAATAGATAACCCCATGTTTAATATTACACTTTTGTTTGTCTGCATTTAAAGTACCATATTTTCAGTTGGTCAATGTTTCCACATGATGGGTGTGTATGTGTTAAAGTTGGTTTTAATAGGTGGGAGCACCTGGTTGATTTTTCCTGGCCAGAAACCTAAGCAGATTTAGACATGGTAGATGGGAAACCCAGAGGGAATCCCAGGACTATGGGTCAGACTGGAAAGCAAACAAAAAAAAATATCTCAGAAGACGGCAATAGCAAACTCCTCTCTTGTTGTCAAGAAAACTAAATGGATATTATCCATAAAGTACACAAGAATCAAGCTTGATTCAGAGGAGACTTGTTTTTCATGATATATGAATAGAACAATTCAGGACAACAGAAAGAGCAAAATATTATGTGAGCTAAGAAGTAACTAGTTGGGGAACAGATGATTTAATTATTATGGTCCATTATTTGTCTTCCTTTGTATAAAATGTACACTTACTGATTGTCGGAAAACTATCTGAAAAATATTAGCAACAGAAGAAACATTTTTGGCCCTTGTTGCCAAAATGATTTTTTCAGAGGAGAGGGAAGGATTATTTGTTAGATTGGAAGGTGATATTCAAGGAAATGTGTGCCTTTAAAATATTTCTGGTCTTGTGCCAGAATTCAGTAATGTGCATTCGTGCATAACGTCTCTCTAACTCTGTACTATTTATTATCCTTTGTTTAAACTGGATTATAAGGCCAAATAAAGCATTTAGTAGAACTAAGATTTCTCAAACATACCATCAGCCTATGCCAATTTCTCCCACACGTTTTCCTACCTTGTTTCCACATCATATGAATCTTCATACAGGTCTTTGTACCTGTATCTCTTTTAATAAGACATATATTTAAAAGCAGGTGCTAAATTAAAAGAGTGCTCTCTTTGTTTATAGAGAAGCAAACTCATCATGGAAAAGAGAGGTTTATTCTGATAGGATTCCTAATGCTATTACACATGACATTGGCCCAAACATCCATACAATATAGTAAATTCTATCTAAAGATATTATACTTTTCTTCTAAATCAATAATGGAAAAAAAATGTCTAGAACTAAAATAGGTTGCATGTAACTACATGCTATTTTGTTAAAATGGCATGAAACAAAGCATCAGTATATTCATTTTGGTACTCTACTTTAATCTCTTTTGCATGATATAATACTTTTTTTACCCCAGAATTAACCATAAAGGAGGAGGTTAGGGAAATAACTTTTGCTCCTTTTCTTTTAAATGTCTTACTGCCTAAAATTAATCTAATAAACCCTAATATCTTGTTCTAGCTCCTGGAAATTATTATAAGAGAAAATGTATCTTATTTTAATTTAGTTTATGATGATAAATTCAAAAAGTTAAATAAGTTCAAGAGACTACAGAAATACATCTACCTGCATATTATTTTCATAATGACAAAACAAAAGACATGTGTTGCTGATAATGGCTAAACATTAGACATAAGACCAAGAGAAGTAAATTAAAATAATTTTTAAAAGTTTAACTCTCACTGAAATCAGTAAGGCTTCATCTTGACTGGAACATATCCAAAAGCTGGTACAAAATGGGCGTCCTGTTTTTATTTCACAACTGTTTGCACTATCTTGATATTCAGGAAACAAGCATTCTGCCCAAAATTATAACTATAACATAAATAGTTAATCATGTAAGCTCGTAAGAGCTTTTCCTTCCAGTCTTGTGCTTACATAAGAAATAAAAGAATTACTGCAATGTTTTCAAAGAGAAACACAATATTTAGATTTCTGCATTCAATTCTCACCCAGAAATCTGGCTAATTAAATATGTATTTACTTATTTTCTAAAAAGGGAATAACCAGAATATTATTACTATCCATTACTTTCTGAGAGGTCTTGAATCATCATCATAAGCTAGTTTTAAACCATGGACCAAATGTGGCTTATTCATCCTAACTCGTTTGGAAGCAATTAACCATAATTCAAGCATACATATAATGGGAAGCTCTTGTGAACTACAGATTTGCAGATAGTTTCCATATCTGTGGAAAAGAAAAAAATGAGAACAAAGAGCTTTTGAATAAATAAAGCTGCTTATGAATGTTCTGGTTTTGTTAGGATAGTATTTTCTTAATTTATTACATGTGAACATGGACCAGTACAAAAAATGGAAACACCAGAACAGAGACTACGGTATGTACATTACATACATTTTCATTTTCATATGGGCAATCACATCTATTTCATCTGTAGATCCACTCATGCTATAAACTACACTAATAGTATTTTTCTTTGTTAAATTTATATATTATCTTTTGTCTAAGAGTTTAGAACAGAGGAGACTGTCAGTCTCTCTATCTGTTGTTCTTATAAACACCACCTTCTATGAAGTTGGTTGGGGTGGCTGTTAAGTGGCTTCCCTGGAGGAGCCTGGACTTACTGACACTTCACGGAAAACTGGAAAATCTTTACTTAAACCTTCTGCTGCGAATGTCTCCAATCCAAGACATATTTTCTGTTTTGCAAGTTATTTTGATGCAATTGCAAGTCATTGAATAGGGCTTGACAAACCTGTACTGAAAAGGGGAAAGTACTATTTTGAAATAAATGTGTACTGTGTAAATAGGTATTGGCTTTTGTCTGTAAAGAAAGGCTGCAATCAGTGGTGCAGTAGGACTTATTTAATAGAGAAAATCTTCAAATTGAGATTAGCTCCTGGTGAGATATCCATGCATAGAATATCTTTAGATCTGCAGCCACACTGAACAAATATCATGATATTTTTAACAATCTGCGCTTTTAAGAATATTTATTTTCTTTGAAGATTTTAAAGCTAATGTTAATGGAATGTACCCAGTAAATAAAATCTGGATATATTTTTACACAAATGAAGCCTTACCTAACTTTAAATGGGATTTTGTTCAAAACAAATTCAAGAAATATTTTCAGATGTAAATTAATTTATTCTAGATGAAATAATAATTAGATTGTAATTACATGAGGTTAGAAGGAGGAAAAGGACATTGAAACTAATCAACAGTTGTAATTTTATACTTTCTATAAGGAGATTAGGCAAATATGATTTCAATTGTTGTTATTAGAATTTTGCTATTTGAATTTTTAAAACCCAGTACCATTAGTATGGGTACTTTTCCCATACTAATCAACTACACCAAGTATATAGTGAATCTTTCTCTTTCATTCATAAATTCCTGAATTAGTTTGGCAAACATCTTTGCCCCTGAGAATGTTTAGACATAACAGAAGCAGCCAAGTTTAATTTGTTCGAAAAAACCCCAAAACCATCTGGAAACTGGATTACAGGGGATATACACTCTTTATAAGCCAGGGAAGGAATATAAATTTCTAGAAATGCTTCCAAACAACAGATACTAGTTTAAGATTATGAAGAGATGTCCTTCCTTTTATTTGGAGAATCATGTTGGGTGGATTTTTTTACATCTGAACCAATTATTTCTCTCACACATGTGGAAAAATGAGCAAGAGAGGGGATAGGCATGATACAAACTCCATCACTTACATCCCTACATGCAGTGTACAACAGAAGTATAGAAGGGCAAAGTTTTTGATGTTTTAATATACATTGTATCATTTTAGCATCATGTTAGGAAATAATACCTATAGTGGATAAGAATATATTATATATTGCTTGGAATCTTTTAAAAACACCACGATGCAATTGTTTATAAATAATTTATTTCAGTTTACAGTATTCACTCATTATCAAAATGTCAGTTTGAATCATAAAAATGCACATCAGTTCTTTCCTATAAAATTACTTTCCCCAAATGGCTGCTTCCTTGACATATTGTATCTGTACCTTTAATCATTCCTAGCAAGTTACTGACTGTGCTGGCTGAATTTAATGAAAGTTGTAGTCTATCATGTGTTGATGTCATTAGCTTGGAGAAGGCAAAATCATCAACAAGGCTACGAAAATGAAAAATGAACCTTTACCTATCGTAGCTATAGTGTAAATCTAAAATAGTAACACCCAAAGATTTGAAAGTAAAAAATTGTCACAATGTTTTTAAAACAACCAAAGCAAGGCCCCCATCAGAGTCACTGTTACAATAGGCAGATCAATTTGCTGAATAACGCGATATCAGACAAACTTAATCAGGTCATCGTTATTTTATAGTAGTTTCAAAACGTGTATAACAGGAAACTGACGCAACTAGAATCTGTTTTACACAGCTTTATGTATACTTCGACCATTGTTTTAAGATTTTAGAATTTTAGATTGTCTAATTAGATGTGAAACATGATGTGTAATCTTGCAGTACATCTTACTGTATATGTGCAGCATTGCTAATTAAAAATATAAAATGTTATTTGATTTTCAATGAAGAATAAATATCATTCAAACCTGCATATTCTTTTAAATGTATGGTGCTGCATTATGAGTCAAGGCAAACTACTCAATCCAAAGTATTTATTTTCTTTGCTTTATTATCAATTTTACAAATGGATACATTTCAGAGTATTCATGGATTTATGTGACAAAAAGACATTGTTCAATGTATAGGCATTTATTAGGATTAACACCTGATAATCAAAAATAGAGTTTTGGATAATTTGTAGCCCAGTATTTATCCCTGTAACTGTCAATTGTTTTTTTTCTATGCCACAGAACTATATAATGCCATGAAATATGGTTCTTTCCTGACAAAAATCACTGGAAACAGAAATTATTTATCTAAAATGTTTGTATACCACTTCACATTAAATAAAGTTTAAATAGTTTTGTAAATTAAATTATTGATAAAAATAGGCATTAAGCATAGTATAAAATGTACAAAATAAACAATATATTAATACACAGTAGCAGGGAAGGTAAATATCTATTACTACAGCAATAATTACTAGGCAAGAAAGAATAAAATGAAACTGCATTTGCATGCTTTACAAAAATATAACTAAACCAATGCCAGACATTCCTTATGGAACACAGCCTTTCAAAAGGAGGCAACTACCACTGCTCAGCAGACTCCTGTGAATCTGTGAGAATGGCTAGAACAGGTGCCCCCCAAAGATTCTCTTAAAATATGGTCGGGAATATAGTGGAAGTTGTTCCTTCAAATACTGTGGCACAAGCTGAAAACATTTACCTACATGATGAAAACGATGGAATCATGTGTTCAATTAAGGTCTTGTCTGAATTCAATGAGAACCGTAAGCTGCTTTCCTTTGGATTGGTTTTCCTTTGAATTGCTACAGCCTGAAGGAACCTATTATTGTCAGGCTCAGTGTCAAGATAAGAATCTTTACTGCATACTAAAACCACTAAAACAGTTAAAATGTTTTCTTTCAGCCTGAAGATGCAATTCCCAGCCTTATATTCACTATAGCTTAATTCCAGACCTTATTACTCTCACTCACATTGTTTAATAGTCTTTTCAGGCTGCAATTCTTGATTTTAAAGCTGGATGTGGCTATAACTCGCATCTCTACTCTGAGAAATTCAAGGTCTCAACTCTCACTATTATGACTACAGCAAATCAATGAGTATTAAATGAACATCCATGCTGTTTTCATAGAAAATTTTGTGCCAATTTTTATTATTTAGGTAGGTAGCCAAGTTCTCAAAAAATGAATAAAAGTTTTAACCTAAATCTCTTCTTAATAATTTCAGTCTGTTTTTCAGATTTATATCTCAGCGTTTTATTTGGCAATTACAAGTATGAAACTAAATATATTAGGCTGCGTTTTGCTCCAATTTTCTGGGATACTTTAAGATTTGCCTATACTCTAGTCCTATCGGTTCTTTGATGTGAGTCTTAAATGAGATTCATCAGCTGAAAATTATTCTCCCATGTGCCCACACGGCTAGGATTTCTGACCTTCACATTGAGCATCATTTACACCTTTTCCTGTCTATATCTTATGACATTTTCGGCAGTAAACCTCCATGAGCTAGAGGAGAGTGACGCAGATCAAAGTTATCTGTGTTCTTGTGACTGCTTCTATAGTATCTCCTTTGAAGCAGAAATTCAAGCAGGCAATTCCAAAGGTTCCTATTCAGTTTATCTATCATTGTAGGCAACTGTACATTTAGCATTTAACTTGCTAGAGGAAATATTTTATAAGCATAATGCAATTTATATTTCAAAGCCTCACAGTTATATGTAGCTGTTATATAAATACAGTGACTGTGCCTGGCTTTTAGTATTTTAAATGTTGGTTACAGGTGTACTTAAAATTCAAAGCATTCCATATTCAATATTTAAGACATAAATAAAAACAGAAACATTATTAACATAGTACACTATTAGCATAAGGTAGCCATGGTAGCTGCTTCAGAGAGATGTTTTATCAGAAAGCATGGATCATAGCAGAGTTAATAGGAATAATAACCCAAGGGTACTAAACATTATATGTTCTTCTAAATCATATCCTGACATCTTGCTTTTTTCTGACAAATCATAGATAGGCTGCATGTTCTAGGATTATTTATTCATTCATGAATTTTGAGGCCACCTAACTCCCGAAATGTTACGTCATTAGCAATGTATCAACTACTCCTATTAGCAAGGCAATTTTTGTATTGAAATATTTATTGTTTCAATTTTCCAACTATTGAAGAGTATGTAATTAGTCTACAATATAATATTATCTTTATATGCCAGAATAAAATGAGATAAGCATTAGATGGAGGGTGCTGAAGAGTTTGTTCTGATCAGATGGCTACAGTCACTTGAATTTGCAGTCTCTGATAGATATTTCTGAGATCAAAATATGTCCTGGTTTTTGACCAGTTGTTTATAGAAGCTCCATAAAAACTAAAAGCAGTATTAAATCTGACAGGCCCCTATTTAGTTCTGTGACTATGATAAAGCATCACCAACTTTTATGTGTTATTATTCATTGGAATCATGTTTCTAATGTTTAGGAAGAAGCAAACTTTCAAATAATTTGATGAGTGATCATACTTACTTACAGTGTGGGGCAGACATGTCAAACTCGCGACGTCATGTGACATCGTGTGACGTATCGGGACTGTTTTGCCTGGCAGTGGGGTGGGCGCGGCTTCCGTGTGATGCGTCCGGCCCGCGGGCCAGCAGTTTGACACCCCTGGTGTAGGGTTTTTTTTATCAGGTTCCTGTAAGATAACACTAACAATTTTAGATATATATGAACTATCTCATACTATGATGAATTTTTAAAAAACTCAAGCATCCTAAGTACCTTTTCAAATTTTAGAAATCAACATTTAGCAAATTGGAATAGGACACAGGTTGGCAACCTGCGGCTCCGGAGCCGCATGCGGCTCTTTGAGCCTTCCCCTGTGGCTCCCAGCCTCTTCTGCCATTTGCAGAGAGAGACAGAGACAGAGAGAGGCACTTGTGCTTCCCTGCTTCTCTGTCTCTCTCTGTCTCTGTGTTTATGTGTGTGTTTGTGTGTGTGTGTGTGTGTGTGTGTGTAAAAGAGAATGGACTCACTGTGTTCTCCGACAAGCTGAAAATCTTTTTGGGCATGGCTCATCCCTTTGCTGCGTCTCTGCAGGAAGCAGGAAGCAGGAAGGGCAGGAGAGAGCTAGCTAGCCCAGCTATGCTGACTCAGGAATTCTGGGAATTGAAGTCCATGAGTCATAAAAGAGCCGAGGTTGCCTACCTCTGAGCTTGTTGGAGAACAGCTTGAAGCCAGCTTGCCAGATGAGCAGAAGATCGGAGAGAGGGAGGGGGGAGAAAGAGAGAGAGAGGGGGGGGGAAAGAGAGAGAGAGAGAAAAGAGAGAGAAAGAGAATGGGGGAAGAGGACTGGCAGACCAAGGGCGGAGAGAGAGGGAGGGAGAGAGAGACAGAGAGAGAGAGACCCTTTTGATATCTAAAATGAAGATAACACTGCATATATCCTTTTTTACCATTATGAGATATATATATATGTGTGTGTGTGTGTGTATATATGTATATATATGTGTGTGTGTGTATGTATGTATGTATATATGTATATATATAAGGTAAAAAAGGATATATGCAGTGTTATCTTCCTTTTAGATATCGAAAGGGTTTTGCGGCTCCCAGTGTTTTGTTTTTGGTGGGAAACGGGTCCAAATGGCTCTTTGAGTGTTTTGGGTTGCCTACCCCTGGAATAGGATATTCTCACTTTATAATAGACAATTTGGGTACAGCTTGCATGCTATTCATATAACTCTTGACAACAATTTATAGATATCTGCATGTACTGGTTTCTTATTGGTTTTGAAGACAAGGTGCTGGTTGTTTTGCACATCTACCTTAACAGTGGCTAAAACATCTGCATCTTATTTCTAATTTTTGATGGTAAGCACTAATTTTAAAAAGAGGAAGAATATTTGCTGTATTTTTTAATAATCTGCTCTGCCTTCTCTCTGTCATGGATTGGATAACAGGAGAGCCTTAGAATGAGAAAGGCAATAAAGATATTGGGCTTGCCAAAAGTCCTTGCTTCAAAGAGCCACTCTCATTCCAGACTATAAAAGCTACAGGAAATTGAGCACAACTTTTACAAAATGGTTAGAATCCTTTCAGCCCTTCATTTATGATAACTTTGTTGTTACTGAAAGTTGAAGTTTCATGGCACAGAGATGGATAATATAAAAATAAGCAGGGAGGAGGCCAGGCTTATTCCACAGAAGCAGCAGGCGTACAGTTGCTATCACGCTGCTGCTGCCCTATCACTTGATCTCCCTGAGGTATTCATTCCATTGATTTCTGAAAGGGGAAAGGCATGCTGTTGGGAAAGGCAATGATGCAAGAAATGGGGCTCATCTGTGGCTATGGCTAAAAGGCTAGTCTAAAAGCAATTAAGGTAGCAGCTGAATAAGGGGACATTAAACACATTCAGGACACAGATAAATTAATATCAGTCTTTTCTGAGATTAACGCAAACCCATTAAACTGTTCAGAGCTCCTATTTTGTTGTGACCTAAATTAGGGTGCCGTGTTTATTATTAAGATTTTTAATTGGCTTTCCAGTAAGGAGGGAGAAATGATTTTCTGAAAGCAGCTTTCATAGTTCGGATCTGCTAGTTAGCCCTTCTCTTTCTCTCTCTCTTTTTAACCATAAGAAAGTTTATGCTGGGATGATACCTGTTTTAGACCTGGGCTCTTTAAGACTCTGAAATTAGCTCCTAATTGGTTTCCACCGTTTGCGGGGTTCCTTCGACAGAACCGTCATCGCTGCAAGACGGTGATCTAAAAGGAAGCCTTCCAGTAAAAGAGACCGGCTGTCACGTGGTCCTGTTGCCATGGCG
Organism: Crotalus tigris; assembly: GCF_016545835.1. Lineage (NCBI taxonomy): Eukaryota > Metazoa > Chordata > Lepidosauria > Squamata > Viperidae > Crotalus > Crotalus tigris. The sequence continues at coordinate 192,548 of NW_024097528.1, forward strand.
TTCTCTAGACCTGATGAATAGGAGCCCTTAACGAGGAAAAGGGACAGGCCTGGGGGAGAGGAAATCTTCACATTATAAAACAACTCTGGCCGCTAATTAGGAAAAGTAGCATTTATGCACTCACTTGTATTCTTAGGAATTTGCTGATGCTGAAGATGGAAAGGGAAAGAGAATAATTTGCGTATGTTTTCATTGGCAATCATTGTTTCATCTTGGATTATTTTCCATTTAGTAGTAATGCATCTTGCTTCAAAGGAGCTGGTTCTGTTTGACACTTGGCACATATATGAAACACGAAAATGCCCCCCACTTTGTAAAAAGTCAGGAATCTCAAGTTGCATTGTTTAGACTGCAGTCTTTAACAGACGCAAGGGAAGAAATGTCTTACCGAATGTTGGGAACGGATGTCAGCAAGATATGAAAATCTCAGATTTCAAGCTGCATGAACAACATGTTGCAGGAGTGGTTTGGTATTGTTCATTTGAACATTGCTAATATATTGAGGTGTATTCTTTATGATTTCAAAAAACCTAAGTAAATATGAAGTACAGTAATAATAAGTGTGGACAGACTGTATAATGCAATCATAAAAGCCCCGATCGTGAGAGGAGCACTCATTGTTTGACTCCTTTTGTGTTGTTTACATATACACAGGGATTCCTCCATTTTATCTTTGGAAAAGATGAGTCTGTTGCTAAAGACAGCAATATCTGAAAAGCAATTACTATCCCTATTTTTCTCTCTCACTTCAACTGCACAATTCTTTCTGGAAGGGGATGCCCCTTCAGCCTGCCAAACATCAAAGTGCTTTAAGATAACTTGATGCAAGCATTTGAATTAGATCTTCTGGTTCCTTCATGTAGCAAGTCATATGGTTTGTATGTGTCCATGTGTGTGCGCACATGTATGTGCAATTTCCAACATCAGCAATAGCAAGAATAATCTGGAGCCTTTGTGAAAGTCTAAAATTCTAGCAATCCTGGGTACTCGTGACTACACAACAGCAAGCATTGCTTTCCAGCCTAGTTTTCATCCTAGGTTTGAAAGCAACACTTGCTGGAATTTTAGACTTTTACTGACAAAGGCTCCAGGCTGTTCTTGCTATTGAGAAATTCCTCCTTCTGATCTGCAGATTCCGCATAGGAGATTTCTTGTTTTGCTGTGCAGAATCTTCCCAAAATGCCTGAGGCAAACTATTTGTTATCTGTATCTTGGGGATATGTCAAGGTGGGTTTTAATAATAAAAAAGAAATAATCAAGTTGTTCCATATACGTCAGATTAAGTATACTTTGCGTTACTATATATCAGAAACAGAAAAACTGGTTTATCACTAATCAATAATAAACTCATACTGGATTAAAATCAGATAATTCTAAAATATTAATAAGATAGCATGCAAACTAACAGCACTGTTTTATGTTGAATAGCAATGTATATAAGATACACACGTGATACTGTATTAGTGTTCCTGTCAGGAAATATCTGCAAGTTGAAATTGCCTTTATAAGTAAAAAAATGACAGACATCAGACATCTTTAAAGGACTCCTAAAAGCATGAAATCAAAACCTGCTCTAAAATCTAAATAGTTTTCCAGAATTATGTAAAAGTGTAATTACCATTTTTTTAAATGACTTTTTTTAAACCATAAACTTATTATGTAATAGTGGATGATTGCATGACAACTAGAAAATATTTTTTATTTGTGTGTAATGTATTTCTGACTGTCTTGTTTAGTCACGTGGTATATGTTCTAATTAATATGGATGTTAATGCATTGTATATCCATCGGTAAGGTAAACAGACTATCTTAACCTGAATTTTTATGTTCTAATTACCAACAGTTCAAGAGAATGTTAAACCGGGAGCTGACACATCTTTCAGAAATGAGCCGATCAGGGAATCAAGTCTCTGAATATATTTCGAATACTTTCCTAGGTATGTTAGTTAACATTGGATCTGTTTCCTTGTAAAAACCCTTTGAGCAAACCGTCACTCAAAGCCAACCTCAACATTTCAGTATCTTTAAGGAAACAATCTCCGTGGTAGTGAAAGGATTTCTTTTCAAAGAAGGAGATTGCGGGAAACAGGAAGTTATCTAGGAAGCTATAAAATTAACAGGGCAAAATGTGGTGGGACAAGTTCTTTGATAACCTTTCCTCATCTGCATGCTCTCCAGCTGAGAGTAATTCAACTCTCTAACTTTCAGAATTCTCAGCTGTGGCCGTGGAGGCTAAGGAATGCTGGGAATTGAAGTCCTCCTCTCTGAAGAATACAAAACTAAGGGAAGGTTGTTCGATGTCAGTGTTACAGATGTGCATACCATAACCATGTGTCCATAAGCTTGGGCAGTAACATGCAGAATTAATTATAACATATGCGCAGGCAAATATTTAATTTGTTAAATTTATACAGCTGCCTATTTCACTTCCATGACTGTGGCTTACAGTATTATTATTATTATTACATTATTATATTATTATTTACAAATAGAGAAATATTGAAGAAAATTGTTACTTAGCAACCATTAATGCTTTCCAGGATTCTGCAATAATTTTGCAATCTTGCAAAAGATAGTTTCCCCAAGAAATTTTACACTAGCTTAGAGCAGATAATCATGGATCATTTTGGGCTAGTCATGGCCTCTTGGCCCATCTTACCTCACATATTATTATTGGGCAAAATAGGTGAAGGGAACGGTCAGTGTTATGCTGAGCTTCTGAATAAAAAGCAGGATATAAATCTAATTTAAAAATAACAAAGGAATAAATGCATTCTTCATTCTGTGTCTGACAATTTTGAAAACAATTCTGAAATTCTATAACTGCCCATTTTCAAAAACTTGTCCGGCACAAAATAATCTATTCGGATCTAACCCAATGTGCCTAATAAATATTATAAATTAATTTTTATCTTTTAATACAGACAAGCAGAATGATGTGGAGATTCCTTCTCCTACACAGAAGGACAGAGAGAAAAAGAAGAAACAACAGGTTATGACACAGATCAGTGGTGTAAAAAAGTTAATGCACAGTTCAAGCTTGAATAACACTAGTATTTCAAGATTTGGTGTGAAAACAGAAAAGGAAGATCATTTAGCTAAGGTCAGTGTGATTCATAATATTTGTATTTTTGAAATGAAGAATACAAATACATATGTAAAATAGACATATTAGTCATACTCCACAAATACTTTTTACTTTTCCATCTGTTTTGAGGAGACTGCTTTGCAAAAATGGTAATAGTAACTTCATCCGTGGAATTTGTTGCTAATTACTGTACTGAAAATAAAACTGTTGAAATTAATTTAGCTAAAGGGAATAGTTTAATCTGTTCCCCTCACTCTCCCCCCCCCAATGATCTTGGCAATTTTCTACTATGTTATGATGGGGAAAAAATTACTCAAAGGTTTAGATACAGCTTTGGAAAATAACAAGATAAGTGACTCAAGACAAATACGTTCTTAAGAAGAAAGTTCTAATCCTAAAGTATTAGAAACTATTGCTAAGAGAAAAAAATATATTGATAGAATTATCTGGAAAACTTAAAATTAATTTCTGAACTCTCCCAGCTCTGAAACTGGTATAGATCAACTCCCAGTTAAACAATTTCAATGGGAGGAATAAGGAAAATGGGAGATAGGGAATGTCACACTTTCAGAAACTAATTGATATAATAAATTATTTCTTCTTTCATATGCCATATTTTTGGGGTAACTAATTGTAACTGTAGTTAAAATTCATATTATTAGGTGTTAAGGAAAAATTGATTTGATATCTCTATATAAATGCAATTATAATCTACATATGGCTGCATTCTCCTTGTGATGGCATTATACATTCATTTTTTTATTTTTTTTCTTTAGGAGCTAGAAGATCTGAATAAATGGGGATTGAATATATTTAATGTTGCAAGATACTCACACAGTAGACCTCTCACTTGCATTATGTATGCAATTTTTCAGGTTAGTAATTGTGATATTATCATTATTATTATTTTCATCTTCCAATTGCCATATATATAAAAGAGTACTAACTTCATCTTTTCTCAGTAATGAAGGCTTTGGGTTTTTATCATATTCTGACTACTTGTAATTTCTATTACTCTTAATAGGAAAGAGATCTACTGAAGACATTCAAAATCTCATCAGACACTTTTATAGCTTACATGATGACTTTGGAAGACCACTATCACACAGATGTAGCTTACCATAATAGTCTTCATGCAGCTGATGTAGCCCAGTCTACTCATGTTCTTCTGTCCACACCAGCTTTGGATGTGAGTTGCTTCCCCCCCCCCCGGACAAAACAATACTTCCAAAATAATTTACTTGTACTGGGTAATTTATCATAGCATTATGCTTTAATTAATAGTCTGAATGTAAAAATAAGTAAAATTTCCTGCATCATTCATTTGCTTTGATACCTCTGGTATAGCACAATTGTTTCTGCAAGTTCCTTCACAAAAGGCAATTGTATCAGTTAACTGATTTCTAACCTGTTACATAAAGAAATTAGATAAGATTATAGAATTTCACATTGTAATCTGCCATCTTGATGTAAATTTATGGATTGCTTGAAGCAAACAGCATACACCATCCCATAATATTTTAGAAGATTACAAAACATGTAGTGAGTAAAACATCCATTTCTCCAGTCTTCTGTTATATCCCATTTATTCTCAGCAATCACCTCCTTCCCAAATGTATGGATTCTTATACTCGTTAATATGTCTTTATGTTATCTCATTAATATAAAAACTAGATTTGCACTAATTAAGATGTATTCAGATTTATTTATTTCAAATTTATTGCTAAGAATATAAATGTGGGTTTACATTTTTGAGATCATACTAATAACCTCCTATGCAATATTCTGCATTTTTTGATGTTTTGAAAAATTGCTTTAACATGAGATGCAAACCTTACATTTTTACTTTTTACTGATTTGCCAGGGATGTATTGGAAATACTGCACCACCCCCAAAAAAACCATATCAAAACACAGATACATAGTCAAAGTGAATTGGCAGTAGCTAATACTTTTTTAAAAAAAAAGATTTCAGTTCTTTATGCACAGATTTAATTGCACATTTTTTTTCTATGGAGGTTGTTAATAAGTTAACAGATACTTGATGAGCTATATTTATCATTGAAGTCATGTGTTGATCTTTTCTGTTTCTAGGCTGTATTCACTGATTTAGAAATTTTGGCAGCAATTTTTGCAGCAGCAATTCATGATGTAGATCACCCTGGTGTCTCCAATCAGTTCCTTATTAATACAAGTGAGTTCTTTGTTCATTTAATGAGTACACCCATATACATACAATGGGTATAATTAATTCTCATGAACTCTCTTATTAAGAATAAACAAAATCTAGAATAGTTAAGAAGTGAGGTTGAGAATATCAGAGTTGACTTATCAATGGAGGCCACATCTGCACATTACACATGGTTCCCAATTTCCATGCTGCTTACTAAAAGTACACAGAAACAAGCATAACTAATCAAGTACGTAATCAGTAAAATAATGCTAAACTGACACACTGGGAGTTTATCTGAAGTGAGTTGAGAGCATCCGAATGGATTAATAAACCAAGTTTTAAAGTTCAAACCAAAGGCTTTTGAATACTGGTTGCTGGAAAACTAGCAATAAGGGAAGGTTGATTTTGAGATTCCTTTATGCTGCATGCAGTTTGAACCCATATTTTATATTGCATAGATCTTTGATCTGATCTTTCAAATGTTTTAAAAAGTAATGTTAATGAAATAAAATTTAAAAGATGCATCCTATTAGTTGGAATGCTACATGAAAAGAATATTAATTATTTGCAAGAATATTTTACACAATTACATTAGTATATAGTGTATGTGTTCGTGTGTGTAGTCAAATCTTATAAAACATGTGATAATTATCTTTTGTAGTGAGAAATTATTTTTAATTAATAAATTCTAGATTGAGGCCTTTTATTTCAGCTACCCATTGAATTATTTTTAAAATCCTTTTAAGAATTTTAAAGAATTTTTTTAATTCTTTCATTAATTTTATTTACATTCTCTTTTAAAAATAAATTATTTCAAGTATAATGAAGGATACCTTCGCTAAAATCATGTATGGTACTTAATGGAGTCCTTTTAAATACATCACTGCTTTCTTATTTAGATTCTGAACTTGCTTTAATGTACAATGATGAGTCCGTCTTGGAAAACCACCATCTTGCTGTTGGTTTTAAACTTCTACAAGAAGAGCATTGTGACATCTTCCACAATCTGACCAAGAAACAACGTCAAAGTCTCAGGAAAATGGTGATAGACATGGTAAGAATGTGATTCTACATAACATTCTCTGTTAAAACAGAAAATGATGTTTTGCTCCCTAAAAAAAAAAAAAAAAAATCTTTCTCCTTTCATGTAGGTCTTGGCAACAGATATGTCCAAGCACATGTCGCTTCTGGCAGATTTAAAGACGATGGTAGAAACTAAAAAAGTTACAAGTTCTGGAGTCCTCCTGCTAGATAACTACACTGATAGAATACAGGTCTGTTTGTGAAGCTATCTTACTGTCATACTTTCTCTCTCTTTCTTTCTCTGTCTCTCTCTCCCTTTCCCTCTCCCTCACTCAACCCTATGAGTTTCCAATGTAATACATTCTTGTTTGTTGGTGCAGGGAACTAGCCTTTCTGTAGCACCGGTATATTTCTTTCAGTATAGCAAGGAAGTCCAATTTTAACATAGCAGTGAATAAGGCAGTGTTTGAATAAAGGAAAGAATATTGAAAAAAATAGTTGGAAATTATAAATGGAGTCATCTGGATACTACTGAGGCTCTCTCCCAGTATAAATATCTGCATATGTTAGGGATGAGACTGATGGGACTTTTGCGTATGTAAATAATATAATCATTCCTCAAAGAGAGAATTTAGTAGTCTGTGGTGGCTTGAATTCTTCTTTCCTCCAAACTATTCAGGAAAAAACAAGATCCTACAGCACAACAAATAGAAGTTAGAGTTCCCTTGGATTAATAGTGTGGAAAGTGTTGTGCAATTCACACAACATGTCCCTTACATGTTGATGGATTGAGTATTTAGCCTCACCATCGGGAAATGTTAACAAGGATATTTTACGTAAAAATAGGGAATTCATTTGAATATTTTCTCTACTTATTTGCCTATTTAATGGTGATAGACACAGAACATTTACCTCATTACTTTCCTGTATTGAATCTCTATATATTTTTAGAATAAGAGGCATATAAAGATGTCACTTCAGAAAAATATTTAAAAGGATGTTCAAAATCATCAAAGCAGCACAAATGTTGGAACAGATTTCTTCTATGAATCTCTTTTATTCTACAGTTATGCAGATTCTAATCTTTTGTGCTTTGCATATTCATGCCACAGAATACAATTTCCAGAACAGGAGAAATTAATTTAGCGGCAGTATTTAGTGCAGAAGACACTTATTGCTCTCCTGTTTAATGGCAACCTGACTGATAGAGATTTTCCATTTCTAACATGGCAGTAGTTAATCATTAAAAGCAAACCCCTTTAGTGGGATAATAGTTACTCTTTTGTTCATAAAAATGTCCTATATAGAAAGAATTAAGCTGAAATAATGTGCACCCACCAGGAATGACAATCTGACCCAAATATCTTCAAATTATATCTCTTCATTAGTGTGGCAAGATGTCTTTGGGGCCCTTTTGATGCTTAGTTAATTTGACAGTAATTTGGCTCTTATAATGCTGTTGTGCAGAAAACCCTACCAGTTTAAAGAAGAAATAACTACAAGGTCAACCTGTACTAAGCCTCAACAGTGAAGCAGAAGTAGAGGGAAGAAAGACTGAGAGAAATGCTTTCTTTGGAGCCAGTGGCTAAAACACTGGGGGATCAGAGTTCTGGCATTAAAAAAACCAACTATTTTCTATTGCTTTTCTCCCCTCGCTTCTGCCATTGGCAAGAGAAGCCAGGGAGAAAAGAGACCTTTCCCCGAGTCCCAGTATTCCCATTACTTTTTATAACTAAGAGGGAGCAAATGGATTTTCTGTATCATTTCTCCAATCCTGTGGTATAATCCCTTGCCTGAATTGGAGAATTGATGGCAAGGGAAGCACCAGTGTCTGAGGAAGTGGGCAGGGGTGTTTAGAGGTGCCGTTTCCTTTTGCATAAACTTGCCACCAGCTGGTTGCGAAGATGGAACGTCTTTCTGGCTCTGCTTTTCCCATGCCAAAAAGCAAATGGTTCTGAAAATCAGCAGTCTACCATAGCCTTATGTGGCCCAAGTTTGTCAGGGTTTATAACTGACTGAGACTTTAGCATAGCTTCTGCTGGCAGAAACTTTTTTTAAACAACAAAACAAAACAAAACACCAATCACTTTGGAAGCAAAGGAAGAAAGGTGGAAGCTTTCTTTCAGAGTAGGTCTGGAGTGAAAAAGACATGTCTTCGTGTCCTCGACAAAAGGCTAGTTGTAGAAGCATCTTTGCACTACAGCAAGCAGGCCATGAGTTCTAAGAATTACTTCAGGTAATCCTCCAGTTTAAAAGAGGTTTGCCAGGACAAAAGAAACACGTCTAGGTAAATACTTTGTACAGAGTTCAGTAGACAATCAGATATCATTTTATCTATGCCTAACCTCCTTGAATCTGGACCATACATTCTTCATCAAAGTCATGAAGGCTACATGTACTTATTTTTCATTATATATTTTTTATTTTTATTATATATTTATTATATTTCTTATACCTTATCTTCACAGAAGACTGAGAAATACTAACTAGCACATAAGCACTGAGATGAAATGATAATAACCCTAAACTACCTGGTCATGCTCCTATCATTTGTCACTAGATTACTCTGACTTTCGATAGGCGGTGCCAGTGCTCACTATTGAAACAAAGACGTTAAATCTTTCTTATCTCCTGTTCATTAATCTCCTATGTGTACTTGTACAGGAAGACATGAGAAGAATAAAACTATTCAAAGCCGTTTTCTACTAAAGAAAATGGTAGATACCTTAAATTGGCTTGAAGTTATGCTTGCATAATTCAGATGACCAGTACAATTGGTAACAATTAATTTATTCTACATATCTACAGTTGACCTTCCTTCAAATAATTTGATATGTCTCTTGATGAAAATGTACTTTAGATATATTTCATAAAATTTTCTAAAACAAATCTCTTTAATCAAAAAGTTTATTAGTGTGAAACTGCTTTCAAAGTACCAATAAGTACATAAAAACATGTTGCCCTATTTTACATGATTACATGAGTCTTCATATTATAATTTTGCATTGCAGGTTCTCCGAAATATGGTCCATTGTGCTGACTTAAGTAATCCTACAAAATCTCTTGAACTCTATCGGCAGTGGACAGACAGAATTATGGAGGAGTTTTTCCAGCAAGGGGACAAAGAACGGGAGAGGGGGATGGAAATTAGCCCAATGTGTGACAAGCACACAGCTTCTGTGGAGAAGTCTCAGGTATTTGACTTTTCTCTTTTTGATTTATCAGGAATGTTCCAATTTATAATTAATAATATTGATCTGTTACCGGTAAGTCTTAGGGAAAGACAGCCTTTAAAAAATGTCATGCTAAATTCCTCAAAGATTCATCTCTTTAACATACCAGACAGATTAATCTCACCTTTTCATTGCAGTTTTGTAAAAATATACCCAGAGCATTATACATAATCCCACTTCCAAATTCCACTGAATCATAGAGAATAATGCAGGCATTTCCTAACATCAGCACAAGGAGATTTTGCCAATCTATTTGCCATAAATCCTACATTATGCTTCTGAAAGGCTACCTGCAGCTACCTGCTGCTTCAGATAAGCTGGATCAGTATGTGTTCTTAGCAAGGCCCAAGGTTAGCCAAACATATTTCAGTTTCTGGCTGGCATCATTATTTCCTCTCTTCTAATATAGTCAGCAAGTAGCAGAGATTTCAAGAATGGAAAGAGTACGTCCTCTTACTCCAACCACTTATGTTTTGCTAAGAAACGAGATGCAGCACCTTTTCTCTATTTGCTTTTTTAATTTTGCAAGGAAGTAATCAGTGTTAACTGTGAGCACTTCAGAGCCATTTTCATGTTGTGGTTAAGTGTCAGGGTTAGAACTGCAGAAGCTTCCTTTGTTTGAGCCACTGAGAGACCTTTCTTCAGTGTCGCATCCTCCTTCTATCTACAGTATATACCAGGGCTTTTCAACCTTTTCACAGATTGTGAAAAGGACATGACAATATTTCAGTACCACCAATGCTTAGCAAGGTGTCAAAAACTTGATGACTAAAAAAAAAGGGGGGAGGGTTAGGATTTTACTGACTAGATTAATTTGTTATTATAGAAATGGCTAGTCTATAATATTATGGAAAAGTAAAAAGTTGAGGTTCAATGTTAATGTTTCCTTCTACTGCAACGGAGGAAGTCTGTTCTTCCTCTCTCCCTTCTGAGCTCTTTCCACAGTGTAGTAAGAATGCGCGCACACGTACACACACACACACACACACACACACACACACACAGTCCCTTCCCTGTATCCTTAAAGACACAGGAATCAAGTGCAAAGCAAGAAAGGCTCACAAAATAAAGAAACACATAAAGTCGGGGTATTTTTTCTTTAAGCTGCCTCAGGTGTGTCCACATGTCACAATGTTGCAATCCGAGACTGAAAGGCTCTGGGAATTGTGAAAAGTTTTAGCCTTAAATTAAGCCTGTTTACCTTCAAGGAAAACTTTCTAAAAACCATAGACAGACTCAAGGTAAGGGGGTAAAACTAATTACATTTTTTTAAAAGGGATTAAACCTACGGAAGTCAACTAGCCTAAAATACAGACTAAAATATTCCAATAACCAAAGCACACAAAGGAGCCTCTGAATTACAAAACGCTGTAAAAACTGTACAAAAATCCTTATGGTAACCCAATCAAGCTGCCAGCTGATCCAGAACTAAATAAACCCACCTCCTTTCCAACATACTCGTCTGCTGGCTTTTCGTTTCATCAGCACTGATTGCATTCTCCTGGCTAGAGAAAACAAACCACGGTAGCTTTTCTTCCAGCAACAGCTTCTGCTTCTTCCCTGTCCCTCTTTCCTCCCTGTCTGCTGAGCTCTCCTTCTCTTTCCCTGTTATCTTTTTTTTCCCTTTCCCACCCAAACCACCTCCTTTTATAGCCTTTCCTCCCCCACCCCTTTTTCTTCAATTCACCTCCAGCTCCGTGCTGCTTCTAGAAGCGCCAATCAGCTGGAGCTCTGCCGGCTCCTGGGGTTTCTGCCAAGCCCAGACAGTCCTGCAGCTGCAGCTACCTCTCCCTCAGGCTTGGGTCACTTCGGCTCATTCCCCTCTCCCGTTACACTTCTCTAGGATGGTTGCATACCACCTGCCACATGGCCAAGTACCACAGGTGGTACACATATCACCGGATGAAAAGCCCTACTATATACTACTAAAACTCTCGTGTCTGCAACCTTTAATTGGGCAAAACATTCATAATTCAGCAAAACTTTTTGAACCAAGCTGTCTCAAATGGACTAACCTATAAAATGCATCCAAAATCCAGGACTCATATGGAATTAAAATTTGGCAAATTTTATAAAATATTTTATGACATAAAAATTACCATAAGCATTTTATGACATAATACAAAATGTTGTAAAACATTCCCTGTGACCAACTCCTGATGTACAGTTCAGCATGTGCTACTTTCAAGACAGATACATCTCTGAATATCTCTTGAATTTTAAAGAACTTTTCCAGTACATTAGAAGTGTTGCCATTGTTAAAGGCACTGAGGAATCTGATAAGGAAATATGTCTGAAACTATTATCCGAGGGATCATGTGTTGTCTTATGTAATTTAACATAGAGGATAATATGAAGGGACTAGCTATAGTAAATTCCCTTAATATTTTTGATGATGAAATATAGCAGCATTATCATACAAAAAGAAATTATATATTTTATTATTATTATTAATATTATTAATATTATTAACCAATATCTTCTGTAATTCACTTTGGGTTTTTTTGTTTGTTTTTTTGTTTGTTTGTTTGGTTGGACTTGAGCTAATACTGTAAAAATTAACTCTCAGCTTAATTCTGGAGGCCTGCCTTATTAAATGGATGTAAAGAGCAAGGTTCTCCATGTTCTGATAACCAAGCAAAGTGATTTCACTAAAAAGTCTCCACTGAGTGTAGATTATAGGAACTTTTTGTCAACTTTTTGGCTTAAGGTACCTCAGGAGTTACAATAGAATTGTATTGGCTTGTTCAACATCCTGTTGTGTCTGAAGGAGGCAAATGTGATTTCCAAACCAAACATCCTAGCACAGAGGTGGGTTCCTTTGAGAACTATTTTCCTGTGCCAGTCAGCGGTTTTTGGAGTTAAGCAAGGAAATCCAGTCAGACAAGAAACTTTTCCATAACGTTTATTGTTCATTCACTTTCCTCCATCCAATTCATCCTGCTTGTCAACTAAGAAGCAACGTAATCCCAAGCTTTGTTACTTAATGGATAATACCAGGAACAGTCATTATTTCCCCTTAAAGCTATACACTTCTCCATTGAATGATAGTATATTCAAGTATGTTAACCCCAAATAAATTCCACAAAATAGCAAAATAACATGAAAGTTCTAAGCAGAAACCGTCAGCTTTTTAATACTAACATTAAAAATCACACCAATTCCAAAGTTTCAGTCAAGTAAGATTTTTATTAAAAAAGAAAAGGAAGACACAGAGTACTATATAAGATGGAACAAGTGGTATGACTGGTTGGAGACTAGAAATAATAGAGGAGAATAAATATGGAAAGGTCAAAAGTGAAAATATGTGCATAATAATGTATAATAATAATAATATGAATTATTCTTAATAAGAAGTAGAATATGAAGGAAGAAAAATGTAAATAAGAAACAACGGGGCAATAAGGACAAATATTCTAAAGAAGAATAAGGGGGAAATGTAAATAATAGAAGATTACCGTTACGTAATCACTGTTTAAAAAAAGAGGGGAGGAGTATATACTGCGTGTGTATGTGTGTTGTTTTGCTTTGTTTTGCTTTGTTTTGTTGGTTAAAAATAAAACAAAAAAAAACATTTTTATTAAAATGTCATAGTATTTTTAATCTACACTGTTTCTTTAAGTGATACTTAGAGGAGTCATATTTCTTTTTTTTAAAAAAAATAGATACTATTGGTCTAGTGAGATGGCAATTTTCATTGTAGTGCTTTGATACAATAACCACATCCAATAAGCATTTCTTTTATAGTTAGACCTCTTCGATCTATACATCATATCAAATAATGTAAATGCTAATAGGTCCTTTCATAATACACTGTTTAATGTGATGCGCTGTTAACAGTTTTTTCCCTGAGTTCTGATATTCTAAAAAATAGTTACTAACCAGTTTTAATTTTAGAACAGAAACTTAAGAACTCCTCTGTGTTCTTCCTCCTTGGAGGAGGAAGGCATCCAAGATTCACTTCAGCTCAAGCAGACAACAGATGCCATGATTTCCATTACGTCTGAATATCCTAATAATTAAAAATAGCTCCCATTGACAGTACCTTGTGGTTTCTTCATATGCAAATACTGCTATACAGATGTTCCTTACATAATTGCCATAAATTATATAGCAAGAGCATGAAATGATTAAAAATAAAATAAAATGAACTTACTGAGCAGATATTTGCTGCTGCAGTAGTGGCAGCTTTTTATTTATGAATTTTGTTGGAAGTGTTTTTTAGGGTGAAGCTAATTATTTGGGCTTTTTCTAACCTGATTAGAAAAAGGATAGGATAGGATAGAAAGAACCTTGATCTTGGCTTATGCTGAGATTTAGATAATGGGTGGAAAATCAGTGTTAATTCCACTGGGCATTTGATTCTAATGCTTAGACTATCATTTTATGATTGAATTCCATCTAGTTTTTAATGGTTTTTAGTATTCACTCTGTTTTATCCTTAAAACAAATTGAGTGGTTCGTTAGATAAATCACAGCATGAATAAATACTAATATAATTTCTAATTGCTTTAAATGTAAAGCTGAGAGAAAATTCATAAATATTGAGTGCAGACAATGTTTCTTTACACATTTCTTGTATTTGCATTGCAGGTGGGATTCATTGATTATATCGTTCATCCACTTTGGGAGACCTGGGCAGACCTAGTACAGCCCGATGCCCAAGATATTTTGGATACCCTGGAAGACAACCGTAATTGGTATCAAAGTATGATTCCTCAGAGCCCCTCCCCTCCCCTCGAAGAACGCAGCCAAGACTGTCAGGGCCTGATGGAGAAGTTCCAGTTTGACCTTACTCTCGAAGAGGAAGACTCCAATGGGCCTGAGAAAGAGAGTGACAGTATCCATTATTACAGCAGTACCAAGACACTTTGTGTCATTGCCCCAGGAAAAAGAGATTCCCAGCAGGACACTAATATAGAGATTGTGACAAAAGATGCATCGCCGATTGATACTTAACGTACTATATCTGTAATGGTGATTTTATTCATGCACATGCAGATTGTCTCATGTGCCAGCCTGCAAGTCTGGCTCTTAGGCCAGCACCTGTTATTGGCTAGAAGACTTTCCAATTACTTGAGATTGGAATCAGGGTTAAAGAGTGTGTAATGACTGCTCAGGAATTAACAGGTGATATCTATTGCAGCTTAAGTTTTGTCAGCCAAAAACAAAATAATCCTGATGGTAGGGAGGCAGGGTGAGCTGTTACTGAATAAGCTCGATAGGGAATGACACACAATCATTTATATTTTCTATTCTTAATAGATTCGGACATCCGGTTAGGTCCAACAGCTCAAAATACTGTTTCGTAATTTTGCATTTAAAATTTGTGCACCTGTCTCAGACCCGTGTGCCTTTTTTATAAACACTTCCACATCTTTTCGAGACGCCTACTAAATACACAACAAACTTGTTTGATACCAATATATATTTTATATTATTATTAATCCTGTGTAATGAAGAAAGTCTTCCTCTCTACGGGCAATACTCGTGTTGTACTGCAGTTTAATTGTTTTGACTCAGTAAATAAAGCAGGGTGCCCTCCTCCTTTGCATTACTGCACCACTCGTCACTTTATTGGTCCCACGAAACCTAGGTTTCTCCTGTGTTACTTGCCACACATAAACAAATGGTTTTCCACTCAACTGTTTTTTACTTTTGTTGTACACAGGATAAAGTAGCTTTGTATTCTCATTAGACAATGCACTACGTATAAAAACCAACATGTTGTATGATGGACAATCTCCCCTTTAAAAAACAAAACTCAGTGGAATTTTTGTGTTTGGTCCTATTGTGCTTTCCCCCCCATTCATGTTTGCTAGGCTGAGTCTCCTTTTCTTCTCCTCAACTTGCCTTGAGCTATTACACGTCCAGTACTGTTTATAACAGTGTATTTATTATGTATTGTATATAATGTAATGTTTTGTAAGTATTAATTTATATAAATTAACATTGCCAGTCAGGGGTGATGTTATTTATGTAGAAGACTCTGAAGGAGAGTTGCCTTTCTTGTAATTTTTTGTACTGCGTGAAATGGAGCACAGTGAAAGAGACATATGGAACCCAGAAAGGGCATTCAGACATTGGCTCCCAGGGCTTTCATTTTCATTTGGATTCTGGAAATCATGGTTTGGTAACTGGTGAGGATTTAGGATGGTTTGTTCAGCAGAAATGAAACTATTGAAATGTTGAAAAGGATGTGCCCAGTAAATGCCACAAAACCTTCTGTCATTTTCCAATTTTTAAAGCAGCCAATGTGAGTTTCTATGACAAAATGTGAACTGATACTATACTTGTGCTGTGAAACTTCTTCCAACAAAGCTTGTGAGGCATGTATACAGTGCCGATTTGTAAAGCTATGTTTCAAGCTTTCAGTCCGATTTGTGACTAACTAGTTGATGAAAACAGCACAGCTGTGCATGATACATGGGTTTATATGTCTGTTGAACACTGCATTGTTCCAGGTGGTTATTTTATTGTTTGAAAGTTTCACACAATGTATGTTGTTATAGTATTATATATTGTGTTGAAATGCATTCTGAAGAGATTTTTATATGAAGTGAATAAATGAAAGCATGATTTAGTCTGTACTTTCCTGGATGATCTTTTCAGGTAAACAGACACACACATACTCAACTGCCTTCAATCGACCTTAATTTTCATATTCTTATTCAAATATAACATACATGCATTCACTTGAAACTAAATTACCTATATTCTTGTAATATTGATATTAAAATATTAAAAAATACATTTAAATTGAAAAATAAAACTTAGAAACAAAGGTAACTTTATGGAGATTTTTAAAAATATTTTTAGGTTCAAAATTCAAGTAAATATTTCCCTTATAATTGCTTGGTTCTATATCTCTTTGGAAGAAAGTCTTAATTTGATGACACATAATCTGAATTAAATAGATAGATCTTTAGCACTCTATGAACCTGATTTAGTTTTATTTGCAACAGCTCCTCATTTTAAATAATTAAAGTTATTTAGGTACAATTAGAAATTATAGTTAGCCAAATCAGTTACAGAGAGCACGTGTTTCATTTGCCTCAATTTTAAAGTATATGTAATCAGTTGTTAAGAAAGAAATAGGCCGTTGCTTCAGTGTATATTTTTTTCTAGATTTTTCTATTCCACCTTTATTATTTTTATCAATGACTCAATAAATATACCTAATACTCCTTTCTCCTAACTTCCGCACAAGAACCTGTGCGGTGAGTTGGGCTGAAAGGCCCAAAGTCAACCCAGACCGCTTTTGTGCATAATATATATATATTAGGCTATGTATAACTAGCTTGTAAAGAACTATATTCACTATATATAGATTGTGAAGAACTTCTAAGGACATTATTAATTGCAATTTAGGGGAATCTGAAGTCTGCAATTACTGGCCATTTTAGAAGTAGCAACTTTCTTAATTTATATAACACAATGTCACATGCATACTTTAGCTCTAAAGATAGAGATATGTAAGCATGTAGGTCCGCGGTAATAACAGTAGAAGGTAAACACGCAATTGTTACTGATAAACTGGCCAACCTTTTATTTCACTTTTTAAACATATGTGGTAGCTTTTAGTCATCTATTTCAGAGTTCCCCAACCTTTCTGGCTTTGTGGACTGGCGGGGGGGGGGATGAAAGGGTATGGTTCCATGTGAGCGGCGGGCAAGCGTGTGAACAGCTTCATTTGCACAAGTGGCAGGCATGTGCACCTGCTGCTCGTGCAAGTGGGGATCCATGCAGGGGGGGCTCCCCCACCACTTCCACAGCCTGGTTCCAAACGGCTCATGGCCCAGTAGTTGGCCACGGCCTGGGGGTTGAGGACCCCTGATCTATTTTATTGATAGTGTGCTGGAAAGCTACAAATAATACAAAATGTCATAGCACATTAAAGTCACTTCCTTACCCCAAATTGGTCATTTTTACAGATGAGAAAACATCCAGACTTACCATGAGCCAAACATTCCCCTCTCTGGCTGAGGAATAATCCAAGGCCAAGAATATAATTCAACCAGTGCTTACACCCGAAGTTATCCCAGGTTCTGCCACAGTGAAAATCCTCTCAGCTTCATTCCACACAAAAGGAACTAAAATAAATTACCAGCACCTTCCACCTTTGGCATTTTTAGCCAAAGTTCTTGTATGCATTTGTCCAGTCATTTGCAAAATTTGAAACAATCATATTAAACATGCACAGTTGCTATAGGAAAATGCCTTGGTTGCAAAGCCTCCCTTCTTCTGCATTTAAGCACACTCTAGTAAGCAGTCAGGGTGAAACAAAGGCATGTTGGTACCTTTGCAATCATATGCTTTCCCCTTTACTAGAACCATGGTTGCACAGAGTGTCGGGATTTGGAGACAGAGCTATTAATATCCATCAGGAACCAAGTAACATGATAGAAGTATTCTATCTAAGGAACTACCCCAAAGAAGTGGGGGGGGTCAATCTATTCTCCAAAACACCTGAAGGCAGGACAAGAAGCAATGGATGGAAACTAAACAAGGAGAGAATCTATCTAGAATAAGGAGGAATTTCCTGACAGTTAGAACAATCAGTGGAAATGGCGTGCCTCTAGAAGTTGTGGGTGCTCCAATACTGAAGTTTTTAAAGAAAAGGTTGGACAACTATTTGTCTAAAATAGTATACGGTTTCCTGCAGAGGGTTGGACTAGAAGGCCTCCAAGGTCCCTTCCAAACTCTGTTACTCTGAGTGTAGGGCAAGCAGAGCCAATAGGTAAGGATTGCTCTGAGCTAAATAGTCATGAGGTGGTGTGAGGCCAGAGTTCCTATCAATGAGACACTATCCACAGGCTCTGTCATGATGCAGCTTTGTAAGAGAAAAGGCCAAGTTTGTCATGGTTTTCAATAAACCAGCATTGAGCTTGAAAAAAATTTGATCCAGCCGCTGGACAAATCTATGCCATAAAACAGAAGAAGTTGGTAGTTACTTCTGATTTGCTATAGAGTTTAGAGGTACCCAAACAAAATACCTTCTAAAATCCAGCAAAACAGGCAAATCATAGCCTCTCCATAAATGGAATAAAGACCCACTCACTTTGCAGCATCATTCTGATTACTATGGTCCTTCCTCTGTTCCAAAACTAATGTTTGCACAACTCTAAATCAGAACAAACTGCAATGGTAACATTCATACAACATGCTAAACCAAAGATAAATTTATACAACATGGCAAGCATACATGTGCTTGCCAGTACTTTTGCAGGAGGCATTAAGTGTGATCCTTACTGGCAAAGCAGTGTCTACTACAGGTATAGTCATGGATAATAAGCTATCATGGCTAAATTCACTACAGAAGATCAAAACCATATTAGATTGTCATTCTTGGGGGGAGGTGTTGTGTTGTACAAGAAAGATAACTTTGAATTAGTGTTTAGTCTGAATAAAATGTGAAAAGACCACAGCCTGAGCAAAACTAACTTGAGAGTACAAAATTAATCTGAATTCAGGTAAGTAAATGAACATGTACAGAGGGTGTAACTTCACTCATTTACTGGTAAGTCAGTCTTCCTGAAAAAATACCCCTGAATAAGTCTACGTATGCTTGTTCTATCATCCTACCAGGCTAGCAAAAGATGTTTTGTACAGTTACTTTAAAATTTTCACTGAGATGGAAAGAAATTATATCTATTTCATGGAGGTTAATTACAGACAAAATTATACCAATTGTATAAAAATAGGAAGGACAATTCAGATTTCTTTTGCAATTTGTTTCCTCCATGGTCAGTGCAGCTATCATGCTAATAGTTATTCCTTAGCAGCAAACTATATCATCACTAGCATTTCTTAAATGTATATTTTCAGCTTTTCAAGATTGGCAAGGTCAAAAAATAGGCACAGCAGGGACCCTAACAATTCCCTTTTTTGCTATAGAGTACAATGATAGAATCTTGAATCCAAATTTCTCTCCACTCCATCTCTTACCAAACAAAAATTATCTTGATTTTCTTTCTCATACCTTCCTCTTTCTCAGAACTACTTTTTTTTAAGTTCCTCTTTAATGATTTGCTCATTTCTTTCTCAGAGGTTTACATCCCTTCACCTACACTGAACCACATTTTAGTTAATATGCTGTGTGAACCCAGTTTGTGATTACTGGACATGCAGTTTGAAGTAATGGAATATTTGAGCTTAAGTGACCCTAGGTAAGTATATCTCCAAACACTATTATTATAAATAGAAACCCCGTTGTGTAGTTACAGTAGCACAACTACTGTATAAAATAGGCTTCTCCAATCTAGTATCTTGAAAGGAATTGGATTTCAACTAGTGGAATTCCCCTATCAATCATAGAGGGATTTGAATTATGGGACTTGATCCAACACATTTGAAGGACATTAGCTGGTGGAAGCCTTATATAAAGTTAAAAAAAATGAGTGCAATTTACTCACCTCACACAACTTTGATTCATCTTTCTCCACATTTTCCATTCTGATGGAAACACAGTTCTACTGATATTTAATAGCCATACATTCTTCTCCTGCAGTCTCAGCAATGTTTGACTGTCATCTTATCATCAGTAGATGTTTCTAGCAGCAGCCAGATAATATTGAAGGACAGAACTGGATATACCTCATCATCCATCTTACTTTGTTGGCTATCCTCAAGGTAGAAGTAAGAGTCAGGTGTCAATCAGATTAGCTTCCCTACTTGAGAGTAGGAGTGCCAATTTGGTATTCACTAAGAGCAGCAAATGTCTCATTGGTCCTGACAATATATGCTTTCAAGTCAATGTTGACTCCAGCTGACTGCCTAGACCAGGGGTAGGCAACTTTTGCTCTTTTATGACTCGTGGACTTCAACTCCCAGAATTCCTGAATCAGCATAGCATAGCTGACTCAGGAATTCTGGGAGTTGGTCCACGAGTCATAAAAGAGCCAAGGTTGCCTACCCCCGGCCTAGACAAATTGCTGCCATTTTCTTGGCAAGATTTTCTGCAGTGTTTTACCATTGCCTGTTCCTGGGGCTGAGAATATATGACAGGCCCAAGGTTACCCAGCAGGCTTTGTACCTACGGTGAGACTAGAACTCATGATCTCCTGTTTCTAGCCTGGTGCCTTAACCCCTGCAACAAACTGGCTTTCTAGGATTTACGTAACACTTCTGAAAGTTTAAAACAGGTCAGACATTTGTTTTATTCTTTATGGGTTTTTTCTTGGTTCTTACCTGTTTTCTGTCTTACTGAACTTGCTTCTTTTCAGAAGTTTAGTTTAAATGCTGAACTGCAACGGTATTTAATATCTTGAAAAGAGTAGAAGTGCATCTATAGCAGTGTTTCTCAGCTTCAACTATAAAGTTTTTTAAGTGGCTACGGTTGAGAAAAACTGATCTATAGCCTGTAACTATAGTAGCTACTCAGAGAACAAAAGGTTTGTTTAAAGGACTACCCCCCCCCCCTTAAAAAAAAAGTTTTGGGTCGTAGAAAATATCCTTGAGGGCAGATTAAGGAAAGACACGTAAAAACAAGGTTTTCCTTTGGGTAGAAAAACATTTACGGTACATTTTGCTAGCATTACTGTTGTTATTGCAGGGCATTTGTGACATGGTAAGCAGCCAAAGGCAGCTTGTGTGTTTTGTTTTGCTTTGTTTATTAAAATCCCTGCAGCATGCTCTTGCTTTCATATAATCTACTATGTGATAAACCACCTATATTGTAATCTATCAGGTCATGGAAAGCATTTGAAAGGATTTCAATTAATCCAAGCAATTTGGATTAATTGAAATCCTGTAGATGTCTGGTGGGAGTACAGACCCAGGCTCAAAAAGATGGCTTTGCAGCATTTTTGTAAAGGCAATCTATATGCCAATGCTGCAAGTCAGAGAGAAAGAAATTGTAACCATGGAATAATTTCAACTTAAAAAAGAGATTCAAGTTGGCCATCTCCTGATTCATAATTAAGTCTCTGTGCTTATAATTCTATTACATTGTTTCTCTACCTCAGCAGCTTTATCATAGAAGGACTTCAACTCCCAGAACCCCCGCCCCCCATCTAGCATGCTGGTTGGAGAATTTGGGAAGTTAAAATCCACACATCTTAAAATTGCTGAGGCTGAACACAGTTCTGCCAACTTACCTGAAAGTTAGATCAACGATCTCACCGCAGATTATTTTTCAATGGCATTGTACAGAATTGTCATTGTGCTCAATTAGTCATTAAACTATGCAAAATCCCAGTTCTTGCTCTAAATGTTAGACCACTTACTGCTTAATCAATATGACTTTAAAACCAAGAGCATCTGTTGCTCTTTATTCCCTATTTATGACATAGAAGAGTGTAC
Source organism: Crotalus tigris (assembly GCF_016545835.1). Classification (NCBI taxonomy): domain Eukaryota; kingdom Metazoa; phylum Chordata; class Lepidosauria; order Squamata; family Viperidae; genus Crotalus; species Crotalus tigris. The sequence continues at coordinate 214,367 of NW_024097528.1, forward strand.
AGCATGCATTCAATCATAGGTTACTAGCACCATCTGGTGGGAAAAGGTGTAATAGATTTTTAAACAGACGTATTTTAATTTTATTATCTAGCCGTGGGAATAGTTTCAAAACATGAGGCATTTTCTGACAATACAATTAAAGTATAAATTCAAGTATTTTTATGATTGATACAAGGCTAAGATTGCATCCCACCCAATTCTGCATAACAGAAACTAACTACATTGGCAGTTGAATATTTCATCAAAACAATAAGGGGACAGCCACATTGCTGCATCGTGACCAACACTTTAGCACCACGTTATTGACTACATGAAACCATGATCACAATTCCCCTAACAACCTCATCTTTTTAAATTAAAATCAAATATATTTCTCTGATGAGAAGTACGAAGTATTTCCATTTCAGAGAAATTTTAGATGAAAAATCATTGTCCAAATTTCAAATTGTATGCTAAGTTCTTTGCAAACCTATCTGGGGCTTCTGAAAGAGAAGATATAGATGTTCAACACTTTCCAAAAATATGTTTATCAAATTGTGATGCTCTTCCAAAGTGAATAAAATTAGAATAATTGGTAGACTTTCCCCCATGGGATAGCTAATTTATTTCCCTTTTCCTGCCTTCTTAGGATTGCATTGGGTGGGAGATAGGGCAAGGGCGTGGAAATCCTGCTTGAGGTGAGAGGCAAATGAGGTAGGAATTGAGCTGTAAGAGTTTGCAAAAGTTGTGGGTGCTGCAAGAGGCTAGGAAAGAGCTTTGGGATCTTGAAGCTTTGTATGAGTTGATTAGGACATTTTTGAAATCTGTAGCTAGCATGAGAGTAGTTGTAATTGGTCATGCGATGCCAACAGAGGATAGTTAATTGATGGTGATGGGTCTTGGTTGGGATGTAGAAGTGTTTTTTTCTAATGGGGAGAGAATGAGGGCTACAAAGGGCTGACATTGTGGTGTAATGAAAATAATCTCACGTTTAACACCACAAAAACTAAAGAACTTATAATTGATTTCAGGAGGAAGAGAGATGTACATCTACCATTGTACATAAATGGTGAGGAGGTGGAGAGGGTGGGTAGTTTTAAATTTCTGGGCACTTATATCTCGGAGGACCTCTCATGGACTATGAATGCCAACATGCTTGTGAAGAAGGTACAGAAGAGGCTGTACTTCCTGAGAATGCTCAGGAAGATAAATCTATCTCAGCATCTACTTCTGTCCTACTATCACAGCACCATTGAGAGTGTCCTGACATACGGCATTCTTGCATGGTATGGGAGCAGCTCTGTAGCGGACAAAAAAGCTCTACAGCGAATTATTAAAACTGCCCAGAATATTATCCGACTCCAGCTACCAGCCCTGGACAACATCTTTGAATCTCGCTGTTTGAGGAAGTTGCATAACATTCTCAGAGACTCTTCCCATCCTGCTTACAATCTCTTTGGACTGTTGCCTTCTGGCAGAAGATATAGAACATTTAAAACTCGGACCACACGTTTTCTGAATAGTTTTTATCCCAGAACTATAATTGCACTTAATAATGAACTAAAGGGCCACCATCAGTGAACTGTTGGACAGTATTACTTGGTCTGTTGGTGGATGTTTGGGCAGTTTTAAGGGTGGGAAATTGTGGTGGGTGGGAGTGTGTTTGGGGATTATGTGTGTGGGACCTAGTCTTTGTAAATTTCATTGTACGTGTATACTGTGTATACACGTACAATGACAATAAAGTTTATTATTATTATTATTATTATTATTATTATTATTATTATTATTATTATTATTATTATTATTATCTAGCTAACTTTGCCAGGATGCAGATTTTGTTCATCACATTGCTCAAGGGATACAGTGATGCGTGGCATCATATGGACCATTTCGTGTATATTCGTGTACATGTATATTCATGTGATTTGCACTTTTCATTCCGTTCACTAACTTCCAAGTGCCTACAATATTTACCCCATCCTAGGAGGAATAATTCCAGACTTAGGTTATTTCTACATCAGGGTCTTTTAATGTGGCTGAGACATTGTTCTTATGCAATCAGCTAATATAGGTGTAATTACTGGCATTTTCATATTTCCAGTATAGAATAATGGTTTATATAGTGGTGGTTTAGTTTTGGTTCAAGAAAGGTAGGTACTTCAGAACCTGTAGTAGTACAAAAGTAGCTTCAGTATGCGACTCTTTAAAGTAGCTACATATTTTCTTACAATCATATAAGAGCTGCAGAAGGCAGCAGTATGATCCCCAAAAAGATATAGCAGGCTGGTCCTATGCTCACACTCCATCACATTTTATTGGAATTGCATCTGAAGTGCTCCCTTGCCCTACTATATTACTTAATGCCTAAGAACATAGTTGGTAACAGTCTACTGTACTCAGAAGAAAGGAAGTCCTCTACACTGTCAAGTAGACATTTCCTTCCTATATCCTCTGACATGTTTATGAGTTCCTGTTCTGTGCAGCAGTCTCTAATTTGTGAAATCTTTATTACATGCAGGGAAAGATTTTTTATTTCTTACTTTTTAAAATCATTTCTTCCCTTACATAAGTACAGTTTTTTTGCAATTAAAGTGACATGGGGGGGGGAATCATAATTAAAATGTTCACGTGAATAGGAAACTGTAAAAATAATATAAATATATTATTTTATAAATAATAATATAAAACCAAGTTCAAATTGGCAAAATATGTTAACAGGACACACACGCCCTCCAAATAATCCCAGGTCTTTTTAAAAATGTTTCTCAAAAAGATTAGTCAGAAATCAACATATCGGTGACAAATTAATAATACTAATAATTAACAAAAGAGCAGTACATCTTAATAACTATTTTGGTTCAGTTGTTTCCAACAAGAGAGCATTTATTCTTTCAGGAACATCTGAAGACCAAGAGTGATACTGAAAACAAGAAGAAATATGTTTGGGAATGTCTATTTGGAATTAATTTAAACCTCTGGAGCCAGATCATTCTACAGAATTGAGGGGATCTGATGGTCTCACTGGAAGTTTATTTATTACCTATGATAAATTCTGGAGATATAATAAAGAGCAAAATAACCCAATTTTAGAAGACGGGGGCGGAGGATCTGTATAGCTCCAGCCAATCAATAGATAGATAGATAGATAGATAGATAGATAGATAGATAGATAGATAGTAATCCACGACATTCTGATTACCAAACTAGTTTTGTGTGGGCTGTATGGCATGAAAATTTACAGCTCATAGCTCAAAGCCATCTCATTAATAGTTTATCATTCTAGAAAGAAGCAATAAGTAGATCTCTACTTTTCAATTTTTTTTAAATTAATGTTCAAAGAAATAGAACAAATGTTTATTCAGTCTGAAGATGACACAAAATTGGGATTACTTATACTCTAGAGAAGGTGAATAGGTATAGTTGAATGAGGTATAATAGACACAAATTCATATGGGACAATAATCAAATGAACAGCTATAGGGTAGAGCAGTGATGGCGAACCTTTTAGAGACTGAGTGCCCCAAAACCGCCCTGCCCTGCCCTTGCTCTGACCCCCCATCCCACCCTGCCCTGCCCCTGCTCTGACCCGCCCTGCCCCTGCTCTGACCCCCCCACCCAAAGGGCCATTCATCGCCTCCACGGCCGCTGCAGCAGATCGCCCAGGCGGCCCAGCAGCACCATGTGCACACATTGGGGCGTGAGGGCAGAGTCTTGTCCCAACTGCCCGGCTGCCATATCCTTGGCTGCGCTGCTCTGCACGGGCCGCGCCTGGGGGCAACTCTGTTCTGGGGGGCTGCTGGTGAGGAGGGGGCCGCGGGGAGAGGTGGGACTGGGGCGATGAGTGCCCCCTCTGGCACATGTGCCATAGGTTCACCACCACCGGGATAGAGGATACTACTTGTTTCAGAGTAGCAACTGACAACAAATATAAATTACAGTACTGTAGTTGCAAAATAAACAAAAAAAATTAGAGTCATCTTTTGAACGGTCACTAAACAAGTGGGTGTAAGTCAAGGACTACCTATAACTAGAACAGATTCAGAGAAGAGCAACAATGGTTACCAGGAACAACTGTATATGTTTAGCTTTTATTAAAAAGATTTCTTAAAAAGTAAATTATTTGCCAAACATAACTCACAAAACAAATAGTACAACAGCGATAATGCACCTAAGAAACTGCATATATTAAAATGGTAAAATAAATGTAAGAGGAGAAACAGTGAAGAAAGAAAAAAGAAGAAACAATGTCCATACGATATCAATATAAAATTAATGCAAACCTTAAAATTATTAAATCTTAGACCAGGGGTAGGCAACCTTGGTCTCTTATGACTCGTGAACTTCAACTCCCAGAATTCCTGAGCCAACTCAGGAATTCTGGGAGTTGAAGTCCACAAGTCATAAAAGAGCCAAGGTTGCCTACCCCTGTCCTAGACCATATTGATGCACCTTCTTATTTTTAGAATACAAAGATATTTCAAGGATGGATAAGAATGTATAGCTTGAATCCATTCCTTAACATCAGGGGCATACATTTCTTTCCATCTACATGAAATAATTCCCCTTGCTAAGGCCCTCACTTGACAAAGCCAGAGTCCTTCATTAAAATGTCACATTCTATATTCTGGAGTATAATTCAACAGCACATTTACATGTTTAACAACTCTGTTCTTTTTCTGCAAGACTATGCTCACATAGGGAGGAACGTGAAATGAAAGAGAGCCACTAATGAACACAGCTAAACCACATTAAGAACCCTGAATCTTCCAACGAGAAGATCAAGGTGGGACTATGAGAGCATTCTTTTGATACCAGAAAACATGTGGCATACAGGAAATACTAACTTACTCTCTATTGCTCTGGAGGGCCAGTCATGAAATAAAGCTATTACATTACACAAAAATAAGCTCCAGCTGAATGTCAGAAAAACCTTTGTAAGGTAAGAGCAGTTTGATAGGAGGAGAACCATTGATCCAGAGAAGCCACAGCTCCCTCCACCAAATAGATAGCTGTTTGTTAGGGATAGGTGAGTCTGATCCTGCACTGAAAACAAGAATCAGTCTAATTCAGTAGGACCATCTGATTAATACCTCACTGTACTACAGAAATCCTGAACTATTTCACCAGTAGCATTAAACTTCACAAAAGTGACCTCTCTGAGATTCTCTACAAAAGGTAAACCAATCTAGGATGGTCATACCTGATTAATTGTTGCATATGGAAGCTGGGTTGATATAAAGGGCCTGGAGACTAAAACATACGAAGAACGGCTGCAGGACTTGGGTTTGGATAGTCTAAAGAAAAGAAGAAATAGGGGAGACATGATAGCAGTCTTCCAGTACTTGAGGGGCTGCCACAAAGAAGAGGGGGTCATGTTATTCATCAAAGCACCAGAAGGCAGGACAAGAAACAATGGTTGGAAACTGACCAAAGAGAGAAGCAACTTGGAATTAAGGAGAAAGTTCCTGACAGTGAGGACAATTAACCGGTGGAACAGCTTGCCTCCAGAAATCGTAGGCACTCCATCACTGGAGATTTTTAAGAAGAGGCTAGACAGTCACCTGTCTGAGATAGTATAGGTTCTCCTGCTTGAGCAGGAGGCTGGACTAGAAGACCTCTAAGATCCCTTCCAGATTCTATTCTATTCTATTCTATTCTATTCTATTCAACAGATGTATACTGGAAAGAAATGTCTAGCGATCATTACAGTTAGGATAATGGAGGCAATTTGGATTTATCTGCTGGGACCTTATCACATATCATCAGCCCTGCTGAAATAGACAAGAAGGGGAGAACAGTGCATGAACATTTTATTTATTTTTATTTATTTATTTATGAGACTTATATACCGCTTTAAGTGCAAGCACTTCTAAGCGGTGTACACCAGTAAGCAATGTATATATATATATTTACATTGCCCCCAACAATCTGGGTCCTCATTTTACCTACCCCGGAAGGATGGAAGGCTGAGTCAACCTTGAGCCGGTGAGATTTGAACCGCTGACCTGCTGAACACAGTCAGCTAAAGTGGCCTGCAGTACTGCACTCTAACTGCTGCGCCACCTCGGCTCTTTTTGACACAAGAGGAAAATTGCTGACACAAGAGGAAAATTGCAAAACAAAACTATTAAAAAAACCAAAAACCTCCTGTAGGTTTATTCTTGGGTGGTCTTGCTTTCTCTTTCACTTGGTAAAGCTAGGAGCAGTGCTTTTTAAAAAAAAAAAAAAAAAAAAGGTGCCGGAACTCACACACGTCATACAACCCGCCTTGCCTACCCTACAAGGTTCCATCCCAAAAAGGTGCCGGAACTCTGTTCTGGGCGTTCTATGAGAAAAAAAGGAGTAATCTTATTATTCATTCTGAGAGGCATACCAATTGATAAAGGTGAAATTTATGGTCTTTAGCTCGTTTTTTTTTTTTTTTTGTATGAAAAGAATGGCCCACCATTTCCATTAGAAATGAATAACTATATTGTCTGCTTGGCAGTTGTTTAGCAGGCTCTGCTACAGAGGGATGATCATAACTACCGTCAAAGGGTATTTGTCAGATTTGATTATCATACATTCTAGGAAGGAAAGTCAGCGTTTCCTTTCAGCGTGCATGTATGATGGTGAATAAAACGTGCACAAAGTGAAATACGAGATGTTTCAGATTCAGAATGCTTGAAAAGGTCAAAGGCATCAGGTACAACATATTAAATGGGCTGACTTGAATAATAGGGTAGGAATATAATAAGCATGTTCATGAAGTATAGCACATGGCTTCATTTCAAATGCATTCTATAGATTTAGAGCCAAGACATATATTGTGTGTCATTCTTTCACTAATCAATTACTGAGCCGTCAGGGGAAGCCTCTTTTACTTCTGAAAAAAGCCAAAAATGCATGGATCGTTCTCCTGTTTTTGTTTGTGCTCTTGGTGTCTACTGTCACTATATTTTGACTGGAGATGAAGCTGGTGGATTTAAGCTTTATTTAGCAAATCCCTTCCTATCAGAATGTAAAGCTCCTTGTACTTAGTAGGATAACAAGAGAGGGAGCATCACTTTGAGATGTAAGTGAAGAAGCAAAGGTAGAGTTGCTTGAGTGGGATGTGTCACATCTATTAAAGCATAATTTCATTCTTGGCTTTGATGGTTCTCTGACAATTTTTATTTTTTAAAAAAATCCCTTCTAGTGAATTCAGTTTGCTTTTAAGTTTCTATACATAGGCTGCCAAACCCAAAGCCTTCCTTAAAGGTTTAGATTATAATCCAAGGGATTTTGTTATGCACCTTCTTATGTCAGGACTGTTTAAATTGCTGTGAACATCCTAAATTCTAGATGACAATTGGGAATAGTAGGGAGAGAGCATATTTTAATGGTATTCCAATATTTTTATTCTGCCTTTCTATTAAGAACAGGCACACCTAACAAGGATGGTTCATGGAATATTTATAACCTTTATCTTTCCCTGAAAACTCACTGAGAATTTCAATCATATATTTATTTCAATACTAATACAAGATACACCATTTGAAATCATTGCATCTACAAATAAATCATTTTTCCATAATAATTATTCCCAAAATATTTAAGAGACTTCAAATATAAATATAGCCTCAATTTTCACAGATTTCTATTGATACATGAAAGTTTATGGGAAGAATATAAAAGTTTACTCTGATCAATTGAATACCCTGATAATTTCCCAAAGAATTGTGCTACATTCTACTAGTATAGAACATTCATAATAATCAATTGATTATGTGTCATTAAATAATTTTCATCTCCTAGCAATCACACACATAGCTATTCTTCATGATGAACTTAGGCCAAGATTCAGCACAGAACAGCCTAGGTCAGACTTGTTGATGACCTGTGGCAGATCTGGGATGGAGGTGGGCCATTCATCTTTTTCTTCCTGATCTCTCAGTGGATTTTAATACTGTCACACATAGTATCCTTAGGACCAGCTTCAGAGGTTGGAATTAGAGGCATCATGTTATCGTGGTTCTCTTCCTCCTTCAGGGCCAGTTCCTATCAATGTTGACAGTTTGCTTCTGGGTACAATTCAAGGAGCTGGTTATGACTTATAAAGTCCTATGCGGCATAGGATTGGTTATCTGAGTTACTGCATCCTGGATTCTGGTAGATGACCCTATTTGATCAAAGGAATCCAGAATATGCCAACCCTGTCAGCTAATATAGGAGATAAGCAATCCCTCTGGCCACCAGTACAGCTTTTTATAATATTGTTTGCTGTATTTTGAGTCACATTAAAGTAAGAAGAAAAATTACAAGGCTGGATCAAAGTGTGACAACTTGTGAGCATAAGCACCTGTAATTTATATAGGTGAAAGTATGGCATTGGAATAGCTGAGGTTCCCACAAGAGCTCTGCAGAATTCACACGACTAGGGGAAAAGAAAGGTATTCTCTTTCTATTTTCCTTCCCTTTAAGTATGTGTATAGAGTGCATGTGAGTGATGCACGCATCTAAATTTGTGGAATATTTTCTAATGAATTAGTTAGAAACCAATCAGTCATGCTCCTGGCATGCTCAATGGAAACTTCACTGAACGTACTCTGACATGTAATATCCTATCTGTTTTTAAAAAGATGTCCAGTGGAACAGTAACGGTTTAGCGGCTGAAGAATAGCTATCCTACCCTGTGTCTACAAAGGTAAAAGAAATTAACTATGCCAAAAAACAAGTTGAAGTAGGGATGTTTCTTAAAACTCTTAAAATTGTACAGTAACTGAGTAGCTATAATGGTATGTAGAAATGATCTTGGGAGAGAGGGAGAAGAAACATAGTCAAGGAACCCTCAGTTAAAAGTAATTTAGATGTCAGCCTTGCAAAGTAAACCAGACAGGAAGCATGGCCACATAAGTGAACTTTGATTTACTGTAAGGCTATATTAGCACAATCTTGCAAGTTTGAAAGTACATTTCTCCCTCCTTCCCTTTTACAGCCCAAGAAACTAGGGAGGGTCTCTTATGAGGTGCTTGCTCCACCCACCTTCCTGCTGCAAATAAAGTTGCCTTTTATTTGTTCCCTTGGCTGCGTCTCTTCTCTCTGTCTCCCAAGGTCATTTCCACATACCATTATAACAACACAACCAATCCTGCTTTCTTTCTTTTCTTTCTTTCCTTCTTTCTTTCTTTCTTTCTTTCTTTCTTTCTTTTCTTGCTCTTTCTTTCTTTCTCTTTCTTTCTCTCTCTCTCTCTTTTCTTTCTTTCTTTCTTTCTTTCTTTCTTTCTTTCTTTCTTTCTTTCTTTCTTTCTTTCTTTCTTTCTTTCTTCTGATTCTTTAACATTTTGATTTTTATCTCCTTCTCCAAATGTTGGATATTATGTCTTAAAGAACTGCCTTTTAAAAAAGCTTGTTGTTATCCTCTTTCCCTTTTCATTTATAGAAATTATTGTTTGATCCCCTTGTTTGATCTTCTATATAGCTCTTAGAGAATTTATTGCATGATTGCCCAGCAAGGAAGGAAATTGCCTCTTATAAATTGTTTAAAATATAGTGCACGGGACCATAATACTTGCTGATGTCATTTATCCATCTTGTTTTAGGTCTCTTTCATGGACACTTTTTATCAAGTGGGATCCAATCTATGACTGCTTTGGTCCACCAGCCATCAATTCTTCTTGCTATGTGATCAGCCCATTTCCTTTTCAATTCTTTTAATTTCTTGATGACATCGTATACTTTCATTTGTTCTCTAATCCATGTGTGGGCCTTTCTATCCTATCTTGTAATGCTGAGCATGTATCTTTCCATGGCTCTTTGCACCACTCATAGCTTTTGTATCAATTCTGAGGTTAATGTCCATATTTCATGACATATTATGTCTTTCTAAGGCTTGAAATATAGATTAGAAATTCATTAAGAAACAAAGACGAGGGACTGAAACTAAAGTGGAACTATAGATATATACTTAGTAGTGTCCCAACTTTTAATAAGAAACCTACTGTGCACATTTGTGGCTTGTTCCTTCTTTTCTTATGAGGCGGCTAACATAAATTGGGTATTTAAGACTACTGTTGAGGATGGGGGACTGGAGCTCAGGATCTTAGCAGACCTAGCCTTGGGAGTGTGGGGTGGTTAGGATACTGAAGCAGAAGACCGTTGAGAGGCCAACAGGTTGGCAGTTCAAAACCTGAGAGTGTAAGCCACGTGATGGAATGAGCTCTCTTTAGTTTGTCCCAGCTCCTGCTAACCTGGAAGTTTGAAAGCATGCAAATGCAAGTAGATAAATAGGTACCACTTCTGTGGGAAAATAACAGGAACGTGAAATGAACCCCCTTGGGAGTTCCCTGCGCAGTGGTGATATCACCAGCTAATCCTTCAATCCAGAAGCCCCTTGGTAGGTGCTTGTGACACGAATGCAGCAGCAGCAGCAGAGGCAGCCATCATAACTAATATTGTGAAAAGATATTTTGGGATTTTTTTTCAGAAACATTGTCCAACATCCTGTTGTAATTTAATGAACGTGTCTAATTATGTGCGTAGATATTTTTTCCCCCAAATTTAACTATTTTCACGTAAGAGTTCAACACCTGTTACTTTCTGTAATTACAGACAATCGATATATGTTATCCCTAAGATTAAATGTATTTCTTATTTAACTAACTACAGTAAAATATTGTAGATTCCACGAAACCAATGTTTCAAATTTGATTCACTCATGTATTTTCCTTTACTACTGTTTAAGCAGGTAACTGTAGTTTCATGAAACCTTAAGTAGAGCATGGAGCACCATCCTGCAAAATAATCTTCCTTTCTTGTTGGCTCACTTGGAAAGTCCAGTTAGATTTTTTTCATGTTTTTAGGGAGAGGGGGAGGGAGAGGGAGAGGGAGAGGGAGGGAGAGAGGTGGGGCATTTGTACCGTTAAAGACAGCATAAGATACATTTCTAAAAGCTTCTTTGCTTTTAATAGGTATCTAGATTTCTTCAATGTGTGTACTCTTATCGTACTGAAATGCCTTCTGTTCTTTAATTAATTTGAAATAAGACCCTTAACTTTCTGTTGAATAAGAGGTTGTTATGTAGAGAGTCCTTAATAAATCAAGTGTTCTGCCAAGAGACTTTTGACTGAGTTGAGAAGAAATTAAAAGAAAAATCAAAGAATTGCAGCAGGAACTGAATCTGCTGTGTTAAAGAGTTACTGGAACATAATGACCGCGGGCACTATATTTATTTTATAATTGACTCATTATGCTTCAAAATGGTGAACTTTGAAACTTTCTACATTTGTGTTTTTTATTTTGATTTTGTGCCTTTGAGTCAGCATTGATTTCTGGAAACTGCCTGGACTAGTTCTTACAGATTTCTTGGCAAGATTTTTCAGATGTGGTTTGCCATTGTCTTCTTCTTGGGGCTGAGACAGAGTGATTGGTCCAAGTCACCCAGCTGGCTTTGTAACTCAGGTGGGACTAAAACACACAATCTTCTGGTTTCTAGCCTGATGCCTTAGCCCAGGGGTGTCAAACTCAATTTCACCGAGGGCCGCATCAGCATTGCGATTGCCCTGGAGGGGGGCGGGGGTGTGTGACCAGAGTTGATGCAGCCTACTGGGTGGGCGTGAATGGAGTGGGGGTGGCCTACTGGGTGGGGGTGGCCAGTTCTACATCATTTGCATCAAGGATGCCAATGGGGGCCTGGGCAGGAGTGGGACAGATTTAAGGGTCTCTGGCAGAAGGGGGTGGGACTGGGGGAAGTGCCAAGGCATGGTCCACCGGGGCAAGTGCCAAGATGGCCACCACAAAATTGTACATTGGCTCCCGGCTGGCCTGGGCCAGGGCCAAGGCAGTGTGAGCCCTCACTGTTTCCAGAATGGCTTTGCGGGCCACATGAAACCACTTTGCAGGCCGCATCTGGCTCCCGGACCTTGTATTTGACATGTCTGCCTTAGCCACTACACCAAACTGGCTCTCCTTCATTTGTATACAAACTTTACATTCCCTTCTCCTCTGAAAAGAACCGTACAATATTTCAGTTTTCCCAACATGTAAAATTCTCCATATGAGATCATCTACCTCTCCCTGTGTAACTGTCAGCCTCTCCAGTCTTCCAGGACTTGGATAACTTGGCTGGAGTCAATGCCCTGGTTGGAGGCTCTGATCATAGAATTGCTGCCCAATAACAAGGCCAGTTCCTGTCATGTATCTCTGGATCCTGCTCAGATATGACTGAGAGATATTTTGTAGTAATTCAGAATCTTTTTTTTTTTTTATTAAAAGTTTTATAAGTTTTACAAAAAAGAAAAAAGAATACAAAACAAGAGACAACATATACAAAAAAAATAAAACTAAACAATACATATATAAAATAAAAAAAAATAAACCCCCCCCACCCCTCCCAAAACCCCCCCCTCCCTTCCCCCCCCCCCTGAGCTTCCCAGAGCAGAATATAGGCTTAAAAAGTAAAAATAAAAATTAAATTAAAAACTTTATATTTATATATATAAAAGATTATCTATAATATATATAAAAATAAAACTTATGAAAAAACTATATAATATTTTTGTATACCCAATCTAAATTGTATAAATTTTATCCATTTATCCCAAACAGCAAAAAACTTCTCTTGCGTTTGTTGCTTTAAGAAAGCCGAGATCTTTGCCATTTCCGCCAGATAAGCTACTTTAAGAAACCATTCCTTCAATGTAGGCAAGGATTCCTTCTTCCAATATTGTCCTACTAACAGCCTAGCGGCTGTAATCAAATTTAACATCAATACAACCTCCTTTGTATCACAATCTGTAACAATACCTAACAAAAATAATTGCGGAGTAGATTTTACCCTCCTTCTAAAAATTCTCTGGATATTCCACCATACTTTGATCCAAAATGCTTTTATCTCTCTACATGACCACCAAATATGGTAATAGGAAGCCTCCTTATAACCACATCTCCAACATTTGGGTTGCACGTCAGGGTACATATAAGACATTTTTTGTGGATCAAGGTGCCATCTATAAAACAAGTAATTCAGAATCTTAAAGATGACTTTAAGATATTGTAAGCTTCCAGAACCTTTCTTGCTGGGATTAATGGACGGTCAATTGGAAAGAGCCAATCAGAAAGACCATTTTTATATCCCATTACTGCTGTGGGGACTCTTCTAGGTGCAAAAAACAGGAAGATTCTGAAATAGCCACAATGGAGGAATGGTTCGTGATAGAACTACCAGAGAAGGCAAAATTAACTTGTTTGGCTAGTGAACGATAAACAATTACATTTATCAGTAAACGGAAACCCCTTGTGATTTTTTTGCTGAAAAAAAAAAGAAAAGAAAAATGAACTTGTGATTTACGGGTCTGAAGATTAGAAAGGGTAGCTTATATAAAGAAGGAAATTATGATACAACCTTAGAGAGGGGGGCGGTAAAATATAAATGTTATCTATAACTGCTGTCAAAATGATTGGAAGCTGTTTCCTTAAAATGTTCTTTTCTTTCTTTTCTATTTTTTCTCTATTTCTTTTTCAGTTTTATTACTTTATTTTTCCTTAATTTAAAAATCCTAATGTTTTTGATTCTGTTGAAAAATGACATTTTTTTAAAAAAGGAAGCAATAACATTACAGACCCATTTCCCTACTACATATGTAGAATGTATGAATAGTACTACATTCACACTGCACTGATACACCTGTCATACTTGTACGTTAATATCTGAGCAAAAAGAAGGCAAAGATATACAAGTGACTGAAGGAAAAATGCATCACCTTATCCTGCCTGAGAAGAGGGTTGGACTAGATGACCTCCAAGGTCCCTTCCAACATTATTATTAGTAGTAGTATTAGTATTATTAGTATTAGTATTATTATCTTGTAAGGATTCCTGAATTTATATAAATATGGTAATTCCCAAACAACTGTATGGGAGGTATATGGAGGCAGCTGCTAATGGGCAGTAGCTATTAAGCAGTTATTCTAGGAATACATAGCTTTAATAGTACCATCTCTCCATATATGTGAAAAATGGAGATTTCTTGAAGCAATACAAGCACCATGGGTCTACCACCATCGCTAGAATAACTCAGTGCCATCTGCAAATCCTGGGAACCTACAAGACCATCTTTTTCAATCTGTCTCAATCTGATTTATTAAAGCATTGAGGGAGAATTTCCTAGTAGTGTCACACATCCAGGAGATGAAAAACATGTATGGTAGAAGACAGTGAGGTCACAGTTAACCAAGCCCACTCTGGAGATCAGGCTATCCTACCTACTTGATGGCTTCCAGAAGATTGTTAAAAACTGAGCTTTTCATGAAATGTTTCGGTAATGGTTTACCTGCTGCACCAATGCTTAACTTTTTTTTTACTTTTATTTTTGTTATTGCTATGCTCTATTTTTGTCATTAATGTTATGATTTATTTTTGGAGTCTGCGTATAATTTGTACTGGAAGTTTTAACATTAGTTAATAGCACTAACACAGGCTGAAGTAGAATGAGAAAGAAGAAAGAGAACAAATAAAAGAAAAAGCTGAAAGTACAAAAAAGAAAAAAAACATAAGAAAAATATATAAAGATGGGTCTTCTGATCTTCTTCATGGCAGTTATAAGTACATTTGTAGTTTAACCTCTCTCTCTAAGGTTACATCCTGACTCTCTTCTTTCTATCCTGTCTAATCATCAAAACCATAAATCACAAATTCATGTTTTTCTTTTTTATGAGTTTATTTTTGTTCACACTATGGATGTTTTAATTTTTGCATATGTCTGTAAACTATTAAGAATTGTGAAGGTGTGATGGGATAATCAATCAACCAACTCAACCAGTCAGCGCTGAATTAGCAGCCCAAATGCTCTCTCTCTCTCTCTCTCTCTCTCTCTCTCTCTCTCTCTCTCTCTCTCTCTCTCTCTCTCTCTCTCTCTCTCTCTCTCTCTCTCTCTCTCTGTGTGTGTGTGTGTGTGTAAATTGTATACTCCATTTATAATTCAGGAGAAAAACTGTCATTTTTTTTAAAAAAAAATAGTTTTAGTATGTGCTATCCCAACTGAATATTTTAATGATTCTGACTTGTAAAATATTGGTTTGGCATCGACTAGGTTTTTTAACTTGAATTCTTCCTCTGTAAACTATCAAGATGCAACTGGATCGAGTCCACAGATAAAGTGCATAAATTAAAAAAAAAAATTGGAGATCGTACATCTGAAATTCTTTCTGAGTTGTCAAATCTTGTCCCGAATGAGGATTTGCTGAGAGGTCAAATCTTGTCCCGAATGAGGATTTGCAAATTCATGCAAATTCCATGCACCTGAATTTTCAAACATAAATTAAATTATCTGCTTGGAATATGTGTTAGTTAAAAATAATATCTACAGATAAAGAGTAAAAAAAAAAAACCCTCCTCAAAACTCTTGTGGAAGACAGGTCACTGGAAACACGTAGGATCTGGTTTGGCAGAATAGATTGTCTAGCAAAATGTAAACAGTTAAACAAATGGAAAAAAGATATTTCTGTGTCAGCTTCACCAAATTCTCCTAATCCTGGTATCATCTGGAAGCTGTTTGCTTTTCCAAATCAGTACGAGCATCTCAATCAAAATCTCACTGAACCAAATGTTAACTTCTTCTAGCCACTGCCCAGGCTAACAGTGCCCCTACCCTATCCAAAAATTTCCATGGAGGGGAAAAAAAAATAGCAGCGGTTACAGAAATGCTATTGGGCTTGATTAAATATGGATGTCATGGAAGGAGGTAGAAGAGAAACTGGAGATGCTTAGAAGCAACTCTGTGTCTCTCCCCC
This sequence comes from Crotalus tigris, assembly GCF_016545835.1. Lineage (NCBI taxonomy): Eukaryota > Metazoa > Chordata > Lepidosauria > Squamata > Viperidae > Crotalus > Crotalus tigris. The sequence continues at coordinate 230,095 of NW_024097528.1, forward strand.
TCTCCCCCCCTAAATGTTTCATACATTCAGCCTTGTATGAAATCAAAGAGGTAATTGAAAACAGTTTGGCTTGTCAGGAGGAAAACAATCACCTGTTTGTTGTTCCCTTGCATGTGCCAATTTTTTCCAAATTAGAGGAGGCTGTAGTGGCTCCATTGGAGTCTTTGCAGGATAAGAGCTGGGAGTCATAAAAAGATTAGTTAGAAATCCCAGTTTTTTTTAAAAAAAAATGAAGAGTGGGGTTGTTGGGTTTTTTGTTTTTTTTTTTTTGTTCCTCAGCTCCGACATTGCAGGGAAATGTATGCATTTCGAAGGCAGCTGATGTGAAAATCCTTTGCCTGGTGCCTGGGCCTTTTGTTTCCTTTTTCATGGCAATTCCCTGCCCTTTGGCACGGATGCACTAGGAGCAAAATTAATTTCAAGACTCTCATGGAAGATGGCCTCAATGAAATTTCCCCTGCATCCTCCTCCTGGGGATAATTGGGATGTGACGTCATATGAATTGATTGTTCTTCTGAATGGTTGGGGGGGGGGGAGGAGATTGACAGGGAGAGGAGAGAGAGAGAGAGAGAGAGGAGTTCATCAGCAAACACAAACGTGCGAAACCACATTAACAGTTCCTCTGTGTTATGAGAACCTGACATCTTGGCTTCACAAACTTGATTATTGCATTGTAGCCTATAATTCTCAGGCTGGTCTTTTGCTACCTGATTATTATTATTATTTAATTCCCATTGATTTCTTCCCCCTCCTAGCAGGATCTGTTGATCCAATGTGCTGCTCCAGAGGCTGGTATAAGATGATAGAGATGGGAAACGCATCACGACAGAGAGATCCAGAGGGGATGGGCATGCCTGTTGAAACCGAGGGAGGCAAAGAGGGGGAAAAATTGGTTCCTGTGTTCTCCAGGGGTATTGTGTCAGGAGATGCAAGCAAGGGACCATGTGACGAGTGAGAAAGCTGGAGGGATTGGTTGAGATGCTAGCAGCAAGTGTGTGAGCTAAGCTGGCTCCCTCCATCACCCCTCCCTTCCTTTCTCTCCTCTCTGCTCTCTCTCTCTTTCTCTTACCCGTTCTCGCTCTCGCTCTCAGCATCTTTCTGTGATTCTGTAGGTGATACAGTCACAGCAGCATCCATGGCCTGCCTTTTGCCTTAGCCCACTCTCCTTCTGTTTTGATTCCATACATTTCTTCTCCTCCCCCCTCTCTTTTTTTTTTCTCTTTTGCTCTGACAGCTTTACGAGCGATGCATCTGAGACCCCGGCACTGAGAGTTTACATGAAGCATCTGCTCAACTGGAGTCATAATTTCCCGTATTTTTTTCAGCCTCTGTGGAAACTGAGGAATGCAATTCTGCCACCATGATGGAAGGTAGGTCTTTTGCTGCTTCTGGCTTAGGGCTTCTGCTGCTGTTTCTTAGGGCAGCTTTTGCAGGGCAGAGACGGAGGATGCTTGAGGTTCTGTCATTGAGTCTCAGTGATGAGGACTGATTAAAAAAAAAAAAGAAGGCCAGCTTGGATTATGACGATAGTTGTCTTTCCGGATAGCCTTTGCAGTGATCAAATTGTCAGTTCTTTTGGTGCATCTGAGGAGCTGTAATATTATTATTCATGTAGCTTCCCCCCCCCCCCGCCCGAGGATGGAAAATAAAATCCAGCAGTCTGTGGCCTGTAGAAATAGTCTCAGCCCAGGAAAGGAGAAAAGTAGTAGCCCCAAAAGATTGAGATATTTTTTTGGTTTGGTCTGATGCCTTCTCCCTCCACCCAATCAAAACTGATGCTTGAGAGAACATTTTAAAAAAATATGGGAGAGAGGAGATAGAATGTCAAATATCATTCTAAGCAGGTGTTCTGCAATCTTTTCAGAGGAAAGATTTTATTTTATGCAATGGAATCATTTATTTATTTATTTATTTATTTATTTATTTATTTATTTATCCTTATTTCAAGATATGCCCTTCAACTAATGGGTGGAGATCAGTAAAGGAAGAGCCTTTTGCTTGTATAATATTTGTGGTCTGAAGCCTCGAGGATGCAATCATTCTTTGCATGTGCAGCAGTTGTAGCTGTAGGTTATCGTGCTTATAGGCAGAAGTACAAAAAGTCAAGGCAGTCTCCTTGGGCCTGCAGTACAGAATAGGGTGAGCCAGTTGGGCCTTCAGGCTTTAAAACCACCCAACCTGGCTATGATCTGCTGGAGGCCCACCACATAGCCATCATGGAACCTGGGTATTTGTTAGGTCAAGATGATGCGTGGGAGCAGGACAGTAGGTAGAAGTAGGTTGTAGGCAAGCATAGCAGCTAGCCAGGGCATTTTGACTAGGGACAGCAGCAGATGGCAGCAAAGAAATAGAGACAACCTTAACTCTTTGCTGTCATCTAGTGGTGGTCTGGATTTTTCACCTAGTTGTCTGGATTTTTTTTAGATTTAGTAATTGCTTAGGGGCAATCAATTTCCACTCCAAAGAGGGTGCCTGGGACCGCTGTTGCATGTCTTGAGGGCAGTTGGTGGACACTACCCCAGGAAGCAGAAAAGAACTTCTCACTATTTTAAGTGGCAACTAATTTGGGGATGACAGAGTTGCCCAACAGTTTACTGGAGTGAAATGAATGAGAGTTTACATAAAACATTGAAGTATATACATTTACACATGTAATAGAATGAAATCCCATCTGACTGGTTTCTGGAACGGAATTTAATGAAGATGTTTGGTTTTCATCTGTTCTAAGCATCTCAAGTCCAGGCCAAAGAAAACATGTTATGGAGTTATGATAAAAATTCTGGAATGTAGATGGTATACAGATCACAATGACAGATGGAGTGATGAGGTTTAAGAGTACTAAGCACATAAATAGAGCACTTAGTACATAGAGTACTAAATCTCTATTTCTCCTGGCCTCCATGCTGTAGATCATGCAGAGATAGTTTTGGCAAGAATTGACTGACACCTGCAAAGGCCTGCGTCTCAAACCTGAAAATTGCATCCATGATGCATATTCATTCCGGATTTGTCATTTCAACACTCCCCCCATCACTACAAACCCTGCCTGGATGTTGCTTCCTTTAATCTAATCATGAGAATGCTACCTACAGCCTATTTTTGTCCATGACAAATCTTTCACTGATCTTAATAAGATTAGATTACAATTTGCCATTTTATAAACTGAGGAATTTCCAACAATGGAAATTGCCTATTTAAGGATTAAAATTCCTGAAATTGATCAGTCTTTTCCATTATAGGATATACAGTTTGAAACCGAATGATTTGAAAACTTTTACATTCTTTCTTCTAATGATGTATTTGTCTGAGTGTATTTTAAATTTCTTACCTAGTTTGCAAGATGAGTATAAATAATTGAAGCCAAGTTATGGGTTTTTTCAGGAATAGGAGGAACTATTGATCTTTTAATATATCTTATTAATAACTGGTTTCATTTTCCTTTACAAATTACTTTTTTCATGACAGACATGAGTGCTGTGTGTGATATTAGGATTAATTACCATTGTGCTTAATTTAAAATATGTGAAATAACTAAACACACAAATGATTTTTGTGGTATATACACTTATACAGTGCATTCAGAAAGTATTCAGACCCCCTTCACTTTTGTCAATTTTGTTATGCTGCAGCCTGATTCTACAATTGTTGAAATTCATTTTTTCTCATTAATCTACTCTCAGTACCCCATAATAACAAAATGAATACAGAATTTTAGAAATCTCTGTAAATGTATTAAAAAGGAAAAACTGAAATATCACATTGGCATAAGTATTCAGACCTTTCACTCAGTACTTTATTGAAGCACCTTTGGCAGCAATTACAGCCTCAAGTCTTTTGGGATATGACGCAACAAGCTTTGCATACCTGGATTGGGGAATTTTCTGCCATTCTTCCTTTCAAATCCTCTCAAGCTCAGTCAATTGAATGGCAACCATTTTCAGGTTCCTCTAGAGTAGACATGTGAAACTTGCGATGTCACGTGATGTCACGTGACATATTGGAGCTTTTTCCCCATTGCCGGCAATGGGGTGGGCTCGGTTTCTTCATGACACATCCAGCCCGCAGGCCGGCAGTTTGACACCCCTGCTCTAGAGATATTCAATAGGATTGAAGTCAGGGCTCTGGCTGGACTACCCTAGGACATTCACAGAGTTGTCCCTAAGCCATTCTTATGTTTTCTTGGCTGTGTGCTTAGGACTGTTGTCATGTTAGAAAGTGAATCTTCGGCCCAGTCTGAGGTCCTGGGGGCTGTGGAACAGGTTTTCATTGAGGATATCCCTGTACTTTGCTCCATTCAGCTTTCCCTCAATCCTGATCAGTCTCTCAGTCCCTGCTGCTGAAAAACACCTCCACAGCCTGATGCTGCCACCACCATGTTTCACTGTTGGGATGATAGTGGGCAGGTGATAAGCGGTGCCAGGTTTCCTCCAGACATAACATTTAGAATTGAGGCCAAATAGTTTAGTCTTGGTTTCATCATACCAGAGAATCTTATTCCTCATAGTCTACGAGTTCTTCAGGTGCTTTTTTTGCAAAGTCCAAGTGGGCTTTCATATGTTTTGAACTGAGGAAAGGCTTCCATCTAGCCACTCTGCCATAAAGCCCAAATCGGTCAAGGGTTGCAGTGATGGTTGTCCTTCTGGAACATTGTCCCATCTCCACATAGGATCTTTAGAGCTCAGTCAGAGTGACCATCGGGTTCTTGGTCACTTCTCTTACTAAGGCCTTCTCCCCGATTGCTCAGTTTGACTGGGCGACTAGCTCTTGGAAGAATCCTGGTTGTTCCAAACTTCTTCCATTTGAGAATTATGGAGGCCACTATGCTCTTAGTAACCTTAATTGTAGCAGAAATTTTATTGTAGCCTTCCCCAGATCTGTGCCTTACAATAATCCTGTCTCTGAGCTCTGTAGGCTGTTTTTTTGACCTCATGGTTTTTGCTTTGTTACAATATGCATCTTCAGCTATGAGGCCTTCTATAAAGAGGTGTGTGCATTTCCAAATTGTGTCCAATCAATTTAATTTACCACAGGTAGACTCCAATCAAGGTGTAGAAACATGTCAGCAATTATCAAGAGAAATGGGAGGCACCTGATCTAAATTTCAAGTTGCAAAGGGTCTGAATACTTATGCCAATGCAATATTTCAGTTTTTTTGTTTTAATAAATTTACAATCATTTCTAAAATTCTGTTTTATTTTGTCATTATGGGGTACTGATTTCAGAATAATGTTAAACATACAACAAAATAAACCTGTAATATGTGTTGGCCCAAAATAACTTAAACATGTTAAGGCTGTTTAGCATTGTTATTAATCAATTTTTAAGGCTTTATTATTCTGTCAAATTTATTGGAAAGGCAAAATAATAGTTCTTTAGTTAAGTGATGTAATCCTTACCAGAAACATTTTAAACCTGTGTTGGATGTACTATTACAAGTACAGTTTTTTAAAAAATAGTACATTACTGATCTTCATCAGTGTAGACATTGGCCAACCAATGAATAGACTGAATGAACCTCCATTTTACTATGAAGTCTTCGGAGTACTAGTATCTCTTAAGAGATACCAAACTTCCTATTAATTGATGGAGAAGCACACTGAAAGATATTTCTCTTATTTTAACGTAGCTGTTCTAATGCTAGAAGGAAATAAAATATTTTGAAGCACCTCTAGAAGAAAGAAGCAGGAGAAAGGTCCCTTCCAACTTTACTACTATTATTATTATTAAATTGAAACTTACAGAAGCAAGAACTAAGGGAAACAGGGAGATTTAAAGGAAAATATGCCATGGAAGAAAAATGATTAAAAGCACACTAGTGAAAACTGAAAATAAAATGATGAGTAAAATAATGAACTGGCCAAGATCACAATGTTGAAAAAGAAATAGTCTTGGGCTCCTGGTAATCCATTTTCATCCATTTAAGAAGACTTAAAGATCAAATAAAATAAAGCAAGTGTGGCAGGAGATGATAATCAAGAAAAGTGGTTTGAGAGCAGATCAAAATATTGCCAAAACTGTTAGTGCATTTTTATGTAGTACTGCTGAAACACAATGGAATCTGTAAATATCTGAATGCTATTCATAAAAGTAATAGCTTGGGGGAGATACTTTGAAATGGCTGGGCCAAGTTTATAGTGCTGAAACATCTTTTGGATGAATGTTTGGACCAATCCTCTGTCTTGCTTAAGATTTGAGAACTACAACTGACCTGAAAAGCAGGAAATGTATGTTATATATAAGAACTATTAATTGTTTGAAAACAGTTTGACATAAAAGTGCTATTTTTGCAGCATATATACATATGTATTCTGATTAGACATTTGTTTTCTGCATATGGTAAGGATATTAACAGAATCTAGCCTTATACATATAAGTTTCAACTACACTATCTGAACATTTTGTTTTATGGCACACAGATTGTGCCTTTATTTATTAATTACAAATGCTTTTATGCTGTTTCAGTCCTCCAATTCTAAATGGCATACAGCACAACATACCATGCCTAACATTACAGTAATTATCAGAATATGAGAATTAACATAAAGCAATGTATAAACGGTTTTCCCAGTTGCAATGTATGGCTGTGAAAGTTGGACCATAAGAAAGGCTGAGCGCAAAAGAATTGAGGCCTTTGAATTATGGTGCTGGAGAAGACTCCTGCGAGTCCCTTGGACTGCAAGGCGTTCAAACCGGCCAGTCCTAGAAAAGATCAACCCTGGCTGCTCTTTAGAAGGCCAGATCCTGAAGTTGAAACTCAAATACTTTGGCCACCTAATGAGAAGGAAGGACTCACTGGAAAAGGGCCTAATGCTGGGAAAGATTGAGGGCAATAGAAGAAGGGGATGACAGAGAATGAGATGGCTAGATGGAGTCACTGAAGCAGTAGGTGTGAACTTAAATGGACTCCAGAAGATGGTAGAGGACAGGAAGACCTGGAGGAACATTGTCCATGGGGTTGCGATGGGTCGGACACGACTTCACAATTAACAACAACAACAATGTATAAACACAAGCTGCATAAATCATGTTGCAGTCAATAAAATCATGTCACCTTATACTATGCTTCCCAAACTTCTCATTACCCCAAACCATTTATCAGAAGGTCCTTTTTACACAATGTAGGCAAAATTCTTTAAGTCAATTTAAATGTCATTAGTTAATAGACTTGTGTGTCATTATCTCCCCCCCCAAAAGTACCTTTATCCAATTTTGGGTAATTTACTGCCTTATGCAGTACAGGTAGTTCTCGACTTATGACCACAATTGAGCCCAAAGCATTTGTTGCTAAGCAACTGTTGTTTAATGAATTTTGACCCATTTTATGACCTTTCTTGTCAGAGTTGTTAAGTGAATTGCCGTGACTTTTAAGTTAGTAACACGGTTGTTAAATGAATTCAGGTTCCCCACTGACTTTGCTTCTCAAAAGGTCGCAAAAGGGATCACATGATCCCAGGACATTGCAACTGTCATAAATACATGCCAGTTGCCAATTTGATCCTAATTTTGTTCACGTGACTTTGGGAGGGGGGTGCTGCAACAATTGTAAGTGTGAAAACTGGTCATAAATCACTTTTTTCAGTGCTGTTGTAACTTCGAACAATCAGTAAGAGAGTGATTGTAAGTCGAGGATTACCTGTATCTTAAAAATAGCCCGACTGATTGGTTAGCTGGCCCATTCTTACCTCTTTCTCCAAATGCAAGTGGACTAAAATGAGTTTTTGGAAACTTCCTATAGATCCAAAGTGAAATTATGGTTCCTCTCTCTGGTGGGAGAGCTCCTTCAGGGAATCTATGTCTCCTCCTTTCAGGCTACAGAAGGAGTGGGGGACTCTGAGCAAGCCAGAGAAAGTGGTTTTGGAGCAAAGTGGTCTTGGAGATGGCCATGTCCCAGCCAGGAAGGACTTTATGGGAGATCACCAATAGCTCAAATCGCTTTTGGACATTCGTGCGTTGATCTCAATACACTTTTGATCCTGTTTAGTAATAATAACTGGACAGTTTCTTTTGTGCCTTCTTCAGAATATTTCACTACATTTCTTCCACATACTATCCATTTTTCTCCTCTCTTCATGCATTCCGTAACCATTAAAAGCACTCATCCATTATGGACTGCAGTTTGAGTAGGTATCGCTCAGGGTTTAATTTCAAAGACATTTTATATCTGTGCAAATCTTTTGCTTTATCCCTCTAGTTCAGGGGTAGGCAACCCTGGCTCTTTTATGACTCGTGGACTTCAACTCCCAGAATTCCTGAGCCAGCATGGCTGGCTCAGGAATTCTGGGAGTTGAAGTCCACGAGTCATAAAAGAGCCAAGGTTGCCTACCCCTGCTCTAGTTTATTACTTGCCCTACTCTGAATACGTAACAAACAGCCCTCAAAATTGGAAGTAAAAAATAAAAAAAATAATTCTTGCCAGCTAGAGATACTTCAGGGCAAATGAAATGACTAAGAGGTGCAGAGTGTTATCAATGGGTAGCTTCACTGGTTACACATCACCACACTGTCACTTTATGGATAAATTGAATGGGACTATTTTCATTTTCACTGCTTGTCTCTTTATGCGCCTTGTTTACTAGAACAATTTTTTCTAGGTCTCTGTTGCCTTTGCCTGCCTTCATCTGCTTTTAATGTATCAGCAGCCAACCATTTGTGTTCTTTTTCTCATTTGTTAAGATATTTTTGTTTGCTTCATCTTCAATAATGCCATGATTTCCAGCCCAGAGTTCTACAATAGATATTAAATATATTCTTTATTTTCACCATGTAATATATGAAATATTCCCGAGATTATATCTTATTGGTTAATAATTTGTTTTCTTTAGCTGAAGTTTGTGATCTGAGATTAGATCTTGTATTTTCTGACCATCTTTGCTAAGAGGATATATAGTCAGTTTGATTTTGGGGTTGCTCATTTTGTAGTTCCAATATAAATTAATTTCTAGGCTGTTGGAAGAAGGCATTTCCTGCAAACATGAATTTATCTCAGCAAAATTCTATTAGTCAGTGTTCTGCTTTATTTTGTACATATTTTTTCTATTATTCCAGATATTGCTTTGTTTCAAATTTCTATAATTAGTATGTTTCCAGTGAGAATTTGTGTTTGTTTGTGTGTTGTGTCACCAAGGTACTGCAAGTGGTCATAGAATTGTTCTGTTTCCTCTCTATATCTGGGGGAGAATAGCATCAGGTCAATATTAACCTTAAGACTGCAATTACACTTGTTTTTTCTGTTGCAGATTATCGTAGCCAAGCAGTAAATAAATAAAGTGTATGTGTTTTTCTGCTTAGGAGAGAAGATATTTATATATTTATGTAAATCTAATTGATGGATGAAAGGATGGCTGGCTGGCTGGCTGGCTGGCAAGATAGATAAAAACATAGATAGATAGATAGATAGATAGATAGATAGATAGATAGATAGATAGATAGATAGATAGATAGATAGATTCATACATACATACATACATACATACATACATACATACATACATACTGTTGGGTAGACCTTTGCAAAATCTTTCAGTAGAGTACATTTACTGAACATTTTAAAATTATGATGATCCATTTTTCAAATTCTTTTTAGTAATATATTTAGATTTCATTGAAGTTAACTGAATGCTGCTGCTACTGTCTATGAAATTCAATTAGAATTTGTGGTCATACAATGGTATAATGCTCAGTATGTTGTTGATAATTTAGTTGGGTCTTTTTTATAAAACATATTTATCAGACTTATATAGCTGCCTATTTTTTGCACCACAATCTTGAGAGGCTTATAAATAGCAATAAAAACTGCAAGCAAACAAGAAAAAAAAAATTAAACTCCCAAAGGATATACTCTGCACCCACACATCAATACCAATTCTACAGGACTCCAGCCTCAATGTACCCCCACTTGTGGGAAAACCCAGTTGTTCAAAGCTTTCTAGAAGAGGATAAGGCCCTGCCAGATCTCCAGGCTAAAGAGCCTTGCAAAATTTATACTTCACCTTAAGAGTCTTTCTATATCAGTCATTTCTTTCTGGTATGTCCTATTAATGTAACCTCTCCTTGTGATTTAGTCTCCATATTGCAAGAAAAAGCATTTTTGACGAAGAGCAGCATTTGGTAGCACAGATTTTTTTTTGATACTCTGAACCCAGAAACAGTGGTTGTAGTTTTACAAAGGGGAGAACTTGTGTGGTTGTTAGATGAATGGAGCTCTTTAAAATAATTTATAAAGCAAGACAAAAAACATAGTTGCTTTGCTGCCAATGTCATGATGAATTTCATGTATGAAGTCCGTGAGGAAGAAAGGTTATTTCCTGCAAGTGCTGAAAGAACAATGTTGCATATGAAGTAAAAACTCCCCTTGCTTTCTTCCTTAGCTTAGCTTGTCCTCACATATGCATATATCTGTGTCTGTCACTTTTGCTCTTTTAGTTCCCCCATCTTTTATGCCCTCCCTCACCAAACATTATCTTTGGACAGGTTCTCTCTTTCCCCAACCACTTCAAGAGTGTTTTTCTTCTTTTCCTTCTTCCACTTTTTATTTTACATTGTAGAATGCCCGGGATGTTTCATAATGCTACAAAATCACTGATGTCCTTGTTTGAAAAATTTATAGGCCACCTATAGTCAAAGGAGCCTCCAGACAGCAAAGAACAGACTGTGAGTTGGTCTTTGCATGTGCCGATGATCTGTGCAATCCCAGCAGGTCAATCCTTTTGGGCCATACAAAGTGGTTGCTTGGATGCATTTCAAAGTACAACAATTAATGCAGCTATGCAGCATGACGTCTACATCTGGCTATTTTTATTTTGAGGGTAAACGGCTTTCTTATCAAAAAAAAAAAAAGGTATAAGGCAAACTGCATGTGAGTGCTAGAAATGGCTTCAGCTATTATTGCTTCTAAGTGGAAGCTGCCTGAATGAAATCTGTTTTTCCTTTCCAGAGGCCATTTTAGACAAGTAGATGCATAATTCTACACATTCCTACATCAAGAAGGCAGATCAAATTTAGTTCCCAGGAAGCTAGAAGATCTTACCCACTTATCATCTAAAGTGAATAAGGTTCTTCTGGGTTTTTTTTGAGAGCCATATTATTTATAATAACAAAACATATGAAAGTATCTATTAATATGACTAATACAAAGTGTATATCTGCAGAGACTGGTACAGTATTTGCAGCTTTGTATAGTAGTTCAAGATTCTGGGTCACAGGAAATCTTCTAAATAATTCAGGCACAAGGCCACTACTTTCCAGACATTTATGCTGTAGAGGTGCACGGCAGTGAAGGGTTAGGTAATGTGTAAACACCGAGGGCAGTTTTACTTAGTTGGGCCCAATTTGCATTAAGCAGGGTCAATAGGATTTATTTTTTTAAAAATGTAGCATTTGTGGTGGTGTGCAGATGAGTTAAATTTAGAGCTATGATCCGGGGGAAGAAATTATAAGACCCACACAAATACAGCCAGACAGAACAGACTGGTTTACATCATAATGGAGCAATATGTAATCACTTAAAAGGGGCTCCCAAGAGACCATTAAGGACAGTTCGATATAAGAATTCAATGTTACTTTGAAAGCAACTCTGGACTTCTGTGATTCTACAAGTTCAGCTATGCTGAGAGGTGAGTGTGACAATCGGTGCTCACATAAGTAAATGGAAATCAATCTTTTATCCAAATGAGAGGTAGATGGAAACCCAGCCTCCTGTCCAAAATAGAGGGCCATCCAACCCAGTGTGCAGGAAGAGAAAGAGGCAAAAAAACCCAACAAACCTGAACACCGAGAGTATTTTATATACAGCACAGCACTCTATTTTGATATATAGCACACATTGGAATTCTTTTAGAATAGCTTTTTGCTTTTAAAAAAAGAAACCAATAAAGATCCTTAATAGAAATCCCTGCCTATTAATTAGTTCCAGCCCGATTTGGCAAGGAGAAACTGACCGTAGGCCAATTTACTACCATCCGTTCCCCCATCTGTAGGAACTCCTCACCTCTACATCTCTGGTCTTTCAAGAGAAAGGTGGTTTGTTGTCTTTCTAGCTCTCCTTTATAGGAAGGGCCGTCATTTTCTTTGCGTTTGACCAGAGAAAGGCACAAAATTCAGGAAGAAAGGTCACGGAGGGAGAACAGATGCACAAGCAATTAGTTTGACAATCCTTTCTCCACAGAGGGAGATGAGGGCATTTATGTTATTTCAGGACGTCTGGAAACTCAGCTGGGTAGTGAGTTTCTCCCTGCCCTCCAGCATTTTGAAGCTGCTAACTTTGAAGATGGATTGCTTTAAATTAATATTTCAATTTTTAAGATAGCCCTGATGCCGTAATGATTTTTGGAGGTTTACTCTAAACTTCTTCTTACTGCTTCTGAAGGACTGGAGAATGGAAGTGATGATGATGTGGAAAGGTCTATAGCCTTAATTGTGGGCTTGCTGAAATTCTCTTTGCCTCTTAGGAGCCTGCAGAAGAATAGAACTGATCCCCCTTCCAGTTAGATAAGGAGAATTTTGGTAAACCGAGGAGTATTTATTGGCAATTCACTTTTTTCAGTCATAATAGACTTCTGAGACATCACTTTCCACCACCTGGTTGCTATGGCGCTGTCAGAGATGCATTCATTGCAGTCAGTGAAAGAGGGAGATTTTATTCTCCTGTTTCCCAGAAAGATGGGGAAGATGGAGGCTACTGCTGATGACTCAAAGCCATTCCCTACTCTCTGAATACTGCAGATTCAGGGGGGTAGTGGCAATTTTTATACGATCCCTGCAGTCAAAAGTGCAGATGGAAGACTCAGCTGATGATACCTTATACGATACAAGGACTGCAGGGCTTCAGTGCAGCAATGCAAAGAAAGAAAATGATGGCTCATTATCTAATAGGAATGAACGTAAGTTCCAGATGGAGAGAGATGAAGTTGATTATGCTTCTTAGGCTTCCAAAAGCAAAAAAAAATCCAAAGGAATGATTTCCCCACCCCCGTTCTGTTCATTCATGTCCGATTCTCACAGACTGCCCTGATCTGTTAAGTCTTTGCAGTTTTATTGGCAAGGTTTTTCAGAAATGGTTTGCCATTGCCTCCTTGTTAGGGCTGAGAGAAGGTGACTGGCCCAAGGTCACTTGGGTGGTTTTCTACTTAAGGCAGGACTAGAACTCACCAACTCCTAGTTTTTAGCCTGATGCCTTAATCACTACACCAAACTGGCTCTCAAAGGAACAAATATATGTGGTAAACTCAACTATATGATACCAACTAAACTCAATTGTACATGATACATTTTATGGGGGAAATAAGTATAAACAGTAGGAAGAACCCTAGAATAAATAGCAGATTAAACATGAGCTAAACATGAAATTATTTGCAGCTTTTAAAACCATGGGATGCCATTTTGATTTTCTTCCCTTCCTGACCATAATTATGGCGGATTGGTGGCTAAAACCCAAAACAGAATTGTGGTACTTTTCAGCTAAGCAAAGCTTTGATTCTTGTAATTGTTGTGTGTGTAAAACTTTTAATACCTTTGGAAGCTTTTCTTTTTAATATTTCCAGAGCATTGACTTCTATTAATTCTAGTCCAACACTAGTAACAGGACACCTAGATATAGTACTAATAAAACATAACGTCTGATGGTAGGAAAAGCTATACTGCTTGTCATTAGTGATATTCAATAACCTCAGGGGTTATTATACTTGTGTATTAGAGCTATAAGAGGTATGCTGTGAAAGGAAACAATCCTTTCTCTTGTAACAAAATCCTAATGTTTGAAATGTTTTAAATTTTGCTATAAGATACTTAGTACTGTATCTTAGAAGCATTGCCCGTGAGGTGTGCTTCTAATATTTCTAGAATTGTATCAGGAAGGAAAAGCAAGCTATTAAATTAAAAAAAAAATCAATTCTAACCCTCCATGCAAGTAATGAAACCTCCATTTTCTTCTGGGATTGAAATGAAAGCATTTAAGAATCTTATCTTCCTGATTCATAAAGCTGGCAATCTGGCCCATGTTGAATCATGTTTGTCTTAGCCTCCTCACCAGGAAAATTTTCTCCTCAAAGATAGCAGGAATCCCTGTGTCTGATAGCTGCCCATCTAAGTTATACATGGTTTTAAGTCTGGGCTTAAAACAAGCACCTGAAAAAAGTCTCAAATTCAACACAGTGGAGCCATCTATTCTAATTAGTCGATGCAGTTTTACAATTGCTTCATGCGGTGAAGGAAGACATAGCCACTGAGGCTGCTCCTGAAACATTTATAGCTAGGATGATTCATGACTTCAGCAATGTAGTAAAGCTTTCAAAACAGAAGGAGAGGAAGGAAGGAAGGAAGGAAGGAAGGAAGGAAGGAAGGAAGGAAGGAAGGAAGGAAGGAAGGAGCCAAAACATTGATTGATCACAGTCTACCAAGTGGATTGTTCTAAACTGTCATGCAGGTGATACTTTCAGCTGCAATTAATGGATGGGCTCACAAGGATTCCACAATTAAAAAAAAACTTTTAAACCTTTCTCCTAAATTACTCAGAGCCTGCACAATGCCTTTAGTTTACCTATCCTCTTTTGTAGAGCAAAGGATACGATCTGTTCCACATGCAGTCTGGTTCTTTTATTGAAGTTGGAAAGTTTAGGGATGTAAATAAAGAAAAAGGAACAGCCAACCTGATGAGTGGGGTCTGGAATTGCTCACTACGAGGAAAGGTTTCTGGGATCTCTAGCTTGGAATGAAGAATAGATGGAGACATGCTAGAACAGTGTTTCTCAACGTTGGTGTGTGGATTTCAACTCCCAGAATTCCCCAACCAGCCATGCCTCCTGAGGAATCCTGGGAACTGAAATCCATTCATCTTCAAGTTGCCTAGATTGAGAAATATTGTGCTAGAATCATAAAATAATGGCTGAATGAGATCATATAGATAGCTGTTTCTCTCTCTTAGGTTTAGAACTCAGAGTCATTTGCTAAAACCAGTAGAGCAGTGTTTCCCAAACTTGACAATTTTAAGGCATGAGGACTTCCAACTCCCAGAATTCCACAGCCAGCAACGCTTCCAGTAGAGGAAGAATGAGCACCAGTATAAGAAATATCTTTTTTTAAAAAAACAACAACAGAGCAGCTAATGCTTTTTAAAACCTTTTGCTGATTCCAAGGGGGTTATAAGGATTCTCTCAAGGAAGATTTGGATGTGGCACAAAACACCTGAAACTAAATCTAGTATTTAGTGAGAGTGTCAAGTAATCCAGAAGGAGACATTCCACCTTCCAGATTTGTTGATTTAGGAAGTGTCTTTTAAAGCAGCTTGCTTCCAGTTTTTATGAGAAACACTTTTTATAGGCTTTAATCTAGTGAGTAAGTCATAACCTCCCTGACAAAAAGCTGATTCCCCCCCCCAATAATCCCTGTTTATTTTGAGGTTATAATGTACTGCATCAGAGCGTTGTACTGTATCAGGGTATCCTTGAAAAATATGTTTTATCAAAGATATTTCTTTTAAAATTTCTTAATTATTTGAGATCTGAATATGGCTTAGAGCCCACGTACCTTTAAGACTGCATTTTCCTATCAGAATATTCTTTCTGGGAGAAGCTTTTGGTCATGTCTGTTTTCATGAAGTAAAGGTTATAGAAGCTGGAAGCTTTTGCTTTCTAGACCATGTTTCCCAAACTTGACAATTTTAAGGCATGAGGACTTCAACTCCCAGAATTCCACAGCCAGCAACGCTGGCTGTGGAATTCTGGGAGTTGAAGTCCACATGCCTTAAAATTGTCAAGTTTGGGAAACACTGTTCTAGACTCATAGAAAACTGCCTCCTTAGTAGTAAGGCTTCCTGCATCTTCTCTAACGTTCTGGAAAATTACTGAAGACAGAACTTTAATAGCATTTGAATAGACTATTGTTGCTGTCTTTAATTTATTTCATTCTGAATGACTTAAAATCGATTTATTCCCTGAAATGTTATTTGGTTTTGTTTATTTTTCATTACTATTATTATCCTTGTATTTTGTAACTTTGATTGGCTGTTGACTTTACATTTATTTGTATTTAGTGTGGATTTTTTTAAAAACCACTATAACTCTACGTCGATGCAGCAGTATTTATTTATTTGGAAAAATTATATAGTCACCTACTTTCTCATAGAATATAAATAGACTGATGAATCAAGGAATGCATGAATATTTCAGGGCATGCTACTTTTTCCATGAGCCTGCCTGCAAGGCTAAGTAATTGAGAAGAAACCTTTTTCCAAGGGCAATTATTTGTCCCAAAGTAGAATACGGTGGCTTATTATGGGATATTTTTATCATTAGTCTCTAAACTGTTGATTGTTTTCACTATGAGAACTGCAACTAACTTCTGTAAATACAACAACTTATATTTGATTAAATATAAATATTTAAATATAAATATTTAAATCTGATTTTGACAGCTATTTCTGTTTTGTGGCAGTTATTTTCATAGTTATTTTATGACAGTAACTTCTTTGGTCTGAGGGCCCTTTAGAATGAAATGAAATGTAGAACATAATGTAAGAATATATTGTTAAAGAAAAATCTTCATCAGGGTCCAGTCCAAGCTGGGAATAAACAAAATGGAGACTGCTTTAGAAAGAAGGTTGTAGTTTATTGAAGAGCAAAGCCAGACAGAAGCATGGCTCTGGGAAAGGTGATCACATGTAGCTGGGAGTGGTGGGTTTTTATACCTTCTTGGGCTTTTGAGTTTTTTTCCCTGTTCCTGTCTGAGGCATGTACTTTGACCTGAGTCTGAGTGTGCCCTTTTGGTATTGGTGGATTAATCCTATTATGTCCCCAAAGATTATGCCTTTTAGAGTTTAGGCGGGGTATGTAGTTTTTATGGGTCCCTTTCTTCCTAATCCCATCAGCTCTAAGCTTCCTTGTGCCAGTCTTTCTGAAAGGATTATGATATCTGCATTTCTACAGAGCTGGTTTCTGCTTGGGGGAGGGAGACTTGGGGCTATTAAGAAAAACTTTTTAAGATCATTTGAGGAAATATAATATTCTGCATTTTTAATATTTCCTTCTCTGGGGGGAGCTGACTTCCCACAATGTTATGTAAAGGTGCAAGGGCCTAAGCCATGGGTAGGCAACCCAAAACACTCAAAGAGCCACTTGGACCCGTTTCCCACCAAAAACAAAACACCGGGAGCCGCAAAACCCTTTTGATATCTAAAATGAAGATAACACTGCATATATCCTTTTTTACCTTTATTATAGGTGTGTGTGTGTGTGTGTGTGTGTGTGTGTGTGTGTACACACACACACACACACACACTAAAAATAAAAGTAAAAATATCACTCTTGGGAATATCCATACTATTAAAACAATGATCACCAAGAGAATGCTTTAAGAGAATAAAATTACATACACACACAGGTAAAAAAAGTGTTATCTTCATTTTAGATGTCAAAAGGGTCTCTCTCTCTGTCTCTCTCCCTCCCTCCCTCTCTATCTGCCTTTGGTCTGCCACTCCTCTTCCCCCACTCTCTTTCTTTCTTTCTCTCTCTTTCCTCTCTCTCTCTCTCCCTCCCTCTCTCTCTTTCTCTCTCTCTCTTTCTCCCCCCCCCCATCTGCTGCTCACCTGGCAAGCTTCAAGCTGTTGTCCAACAATCTCAGGGGTAACCAACCTTGTCTCTTTTATGACTCATGGACTCATGGACTTCAACTCCCAGAATTCCTGAGTCAGCCTAGCTGGGCTAGCTAGCTCTCTCCTGCCCTTCCTGCTTCCTGCTTCCTGCAGAGACGCAGCAAAGGGAGGAGCTCCGCCCTGTAAGCTTTTCAGCTCCTCGGAGAACACTGTGAGTGCACTCTCTTTTACACACACGCACACACACACACAACACACACACACGGGGGGGGGGGAGAGAGAGAGAGAGAGAGAGAGAGAGAGAAGCAGGGACGCGCAATTGCCTCTCTCTGTCTCTGTCTCTCTCTGCAAAGGCAGAGGAGGCTGGGAGCCACAGGGGAAGGCTCAAAGAGCCGCATGCGGCTCCGGAGCCGCAGGTTGCCGACCTGTGCCCTAAGCCCTAAGCAACTGAAAGTAAAGCATTTTGACATTTACATCTGACTGTGGTCTGAAGTTTCATTTACTGTCTGTCAGATATATAAAGGTGTAACCAAAATAATTGGTGTCAGGCCAAGAATGTGTGGAAGTTGCCTAAAACTGACATGGCCAATGTTTAGGCAGGAATGGTATATAACTTCATTACATGGGTTCCTTTTTGTTCCATATCAAAGCTGAGACCAAGCTAATAAATGCTGTCAGATCTCCACTTCTGGCACTGCAAGAGACAAAACATTCTTAGCCAGTTTGTCCCCCTTGACTACTAGAGAATGCACCCAACAATTCAACTTAAGAGAAAATATTTCACTGGATGTTTTAGTGCTTTCTTTATTTGGTATTATTTGAAACAGACATTTTTATGAACAATTGAATTAATTATGTTTTTGCTGGTTATTACCTTGGTCTGTTTGATACACTGAGTATTTAATTAGCTGTGATATGTACTCTAATATCTTACTTCCTTATTAATTTACAGCCCTTTGCCCATAGTGATGGCTTAACTAGATCTTAAAATAATAGCAAGGTTATTATTTTTGTATAAACAGCAATGAATGGAGAGGGTAAAGTGCTTAGGTAGAGTGTTTAAGGGATATCCCCAGAGAGCTGTGACATGTTTTTGTCAACTAATAATTGTGCCCAGTTTTATGAAAATATAATTAGATATTTGTAGACTACCTCATCCAGCAATAACTAGCTGTTTATAAATTACCCAAATTGTAAAATTAGAGGCCAAATGTCAGAACTGAAAAGGAGAGACTAATTTTGTGTTTCTCATATTTTCCCATATATCCATTTGGGCATCCCAGGTTTATTTGCTATAACAGGGTCTGAAAGAGTTTTATAGAATTATATTTCTATATTCAGTTTGATTAATGCCACTATATGTGAAGTATTGGATCTTGTCAATTGTTTTGCTGCTAGCTTGTTTCTAGACTCAGCTTGGGGCTTTTAAAGTCTAAATATTTTGGAACCTAGAGTTGTCTTCACCAAGATCCCTTCCTATAATACTTCAGACCCTAGGGGAACTTGTGCACTCCTTTCATTCCACAGATCTTCACAAACCAAATTATTGATCATGAGCATCTTCACTGCTGTATTGGTTGAACTACCAGATCTATGGATGAGGCAGTCCATGCTCCTGATGGCCAATAGGGAAACACACCTCAAGATATCTTCTCCCTTCCTTAAAACCTGCATTCAAAAAAGGATGAATGGTCACTACCTCTCCCAAGCACAGCTATAAATCTCAGTTTTCCAAGCACTAATCCCAAACTCTAGAATAGGTTACCCGGCAGACACAACATGGCTTGATTGATTTCTTTATTGCATGAAGCTATATAGACAGATATGTCTATGCAGTAACATAAAGTTCTCTGGGTATAGGTTGGTAGGTAATAGGTCAGTATGGGTATGGTTATGGGTGTGTCTTTGCGCCAAGTTTTAAACTCTAGCCCAGTGGTTCTCAACCTTTCTAATGCCGCGACCCCATAATACAGTTCCCCATGTTGTGGTGACCCCCAACCACTTATACATCACAGGGTGCCAGGGGCGTGGCCAAAGGAAAGGGGGAAAAATGGCGGACAGCCTTGTTTGGCGACCCCCGTGAAATGGTCGTTCGACCCCAAATGGGGTCCCAACCCACAGGTTGAGAACCACTGCTCTAGCCTTTCTTCTCCCATCTTTCTCAGTCAATGGAAATGTGACAATTTTTTTTTCACTATTAGTACTGATGTAATAGGTCTGAGGACTGCTGGTTCTTGCCTTGCCAGCCTCATTCCTAAGAGTAGCAGGTTTCAATGTGTGCCAGCCTCAAACAGGAGCCAAGGTGAGCCAAGGAGTTGATATGGGGGTTGAACTTAAAATTCTTACCAATAGGAAAGATTTTACTGTTACAATGTGTTCTTTCTGCAGTTCCTCTTGTGCCACAGCTGATCTGGAAGTTATCAGCTCAGTTCTACATTGACAGTGTAGAAACCCTGGCATGCAGCACTAAATAGGGAATGGCACCTATTGCTTATATGAGAATACCTTCAGAAAAGTTTGTCCTATTCTTCTAAGTTTCTGATGTCGTTTTATGGCATTGAGTCTTCCTGACATTGAAAAGACTAGAGCAGGGGTAGGCAACCTTGGCTCTTTTATGATTCATGGACTTCAACTCCCAGAATTCCTGAGCCAGTCCACAAGTCATAAAAGAGCCAAGGTTGCCTACCCCTGGACTAGAGCATCAAATAATATTTTTCTTGTTTTTGTAAGCAAGAGTTTATCATTGCTGTATTTATTTTTTCTTTAAAGAAATTCAGACATAAAATTAACAAATAAATAAAAAAATTTTCCCATTGGTAAAAAATTATAGAAAACATATTCCTATTGCTAAATCTGAATATATAAACACAGATTAAGGAGACAAAGCCATTGTGTAAAACAAAGAGGTATTTAAAGAAATACAATAAAAAAGGCACAAATTATTTTTTCTTATTCTTTTTCAAATTGACAAGAGGTTTGAAGGATGTTAGTCCCTATAGAAATGTATTCACTTACACCTCAGCGAGGAGAAGATGGATAAATTACATGTAGAGTAAATAGAGTTGATATGGGATTAAAAAGTATTATTTAGATTATGAATAATTTTTAGTTTTTTTAATTTGGAATTGCTTATATTGTTATTTTTGTTTTTTTCTTTTATATATATATATTTTATTTGCTTAAATTTGTTTTGTATTCGAGTTAAAGTACATTATTGATTTTGTTATTTGTATAGTTGGATAAGTTTATTTAGAATTTGTTTGCTTATTTGTAACCCTGTAACCAGCTCTGGGAAGTGAGGGGGGGGAGGGGGTTATTTTAGGGGGGGATATTATTAAAAACTTGTATAAAACTTTTCAATAAAAAAAGAGAAATGTATTCACTTATAAGTACTGGTTTATTTCACAATGATATGTGTACGTTTTTTTAGTTTCCATTTGCCATTTGACATGTATACTTGAAGCATGAAAATCATATCTATATGCTACTAAAATTCTGATTCCTGCGTAACCTATAACTGGGCAAAACCATAGGGCAAAACTTTTTGAACAAAATGGGCTAACCTACAGAATATGTCCAGGAACCATGATTCCCATGCAATTGAAATTTGACAAATTTGATAAAACATTTTATGACATAAACATTATCATAAAACAGTTTATGACATAATACAAAATGTCACAAACATTTCCTGTGCTGATGTTTGTGCTGTACAGTTCAACATGAGCTATTTTCACCCCAACGTTTCCAGTGAAGGCAGTATATTAGATGCTCTGTCATTGTTGAAGATCTTGAGGAATCTGGTACGAAATATCTCTGAAATGATGATCAATGGGGCACCGATTGTCTAGTAAATATTAACAGTAAATCTCAATAAATTCAATAGTACTTGGTAGAGACTATATGTTAAAAAATCTGTAGTTTATACCTTCAGTTATTTACACAAAATACTGTAATGGTGTCTGCAGAGAAAAAGTCAGATCCTGGGTGTACTCAACTGTTAACTCATCAAGGTCATCTGTGGATTGCTGTTCTAAGATAAAACATTCTTAGAATTCAGAGATTTGAAAAATCTTTATTCGTAATCTATTCTAGCATTCTTTCTCACAGCTGTCAGCAGAAGGCTGGAATAGGCCATAACAAGAAATCAATGCAAGGGTGTCTCACTCATTTTCAATGACATCTGCCATTCAGATCTACCACCCTTCCTCTGACACTTCATCTATGTGTATAGGTCAGGGGTAGGCAACCTTGGCTCTTCTATGACTCGTGGACTTCAACTCAATTCTGGGAGTTGAAGTCCACAAATCATGAAAGAACCAAGGTTGCCTACCCTTGGAATAGGTAGTTTTGACTTACAACAGTTAGTCTAATGACTGTTCAAAGTTACAATGTCACTGAAAAAAAGTCACTTAGGACCATTTTTCATACTTAGGACCGTTGCAGCATCCCTGGATCATGTGATCAAAATTCAGATGCTTGGCATTGATGACGGTTGCCATGTCTCAGGGTCACACAATCACCTTTGGCGACCTTCTGACAAGCAAAGTCAATGGGGAAGCCAGATTCATTTAACAATCATCTTACTAACTTAACAACTGCAGTGATTCACTCAGCAACTGTGGCAAGAAAGATTGTAAAATGGGGGGAAACTCACTTAACTCTCTCACTTAGTGACAGAAATTTTGGGCTCGACTGTGGTTGTAAGTCGAGAACTACCCTGTATTAAAAAAAATTAGTTTGGTGTAGTGGTTCAGAAACCTAGGAGAGTGAAATCTAGTTCTGCCTTAGGCACAAAGCCAGCTGAAGGACTGTGAGCCAGTCCTTGTCTCTCAGCCCTGGGAAGCAGACAATGGCCAATCCCTTCCGAAAAATGCAAGGATTGTCCAGACAGTTGCCAAGAGTCAAAAATTCATTCAAAGGGACATATACAAAAGTTGGTATGTGTGGTGTCTAGATACCATTGATAACCTTATCCTCAGTGAACTGGTCTAATACTTTTTAAAAATAATTGAAATTAGTGGCTCTCATGATATCCTCCCAGATTTCTTAGGCCTTGGAAATCTTCTCATTCAGTGTTTGGGAAGGAGGGGCATATTTTCCAAACTCTATATTACAGCCTTCCTCACTTTATTTGCTACTTCTATATTACAGTCTTCCCCACTTTATTTGCTGTGTTTCTAGGCAAAAACAAAAACAAAAACCCAGAGTTGCAATCCTGCCACATATGGGGATAGTTCCAATCCTTGGATCATGAAGAAAAAAATCGGCCCTTTGATTTTTCCAGGGTCAGCAGTGACATTGGCTGTTTGTGCTGTTTTTAAAACAGGGTTCATTGGATGGAATTGCTGGCCCTTTGGGGGCTTTTCTTTTTTAACTGTATGGACTTGACAAGAATTCTGCCTCACTGCTCTTAATTTTATTTACTCCTAATCTTAAAGTAGCCACTCAAACCCTGTTGGAATCAATAGTGCTTGTTTGCTGCAGGTAGCCTGTCCCGTTGAGGAACTCATACAATTAACTTGCTTACTGTTAAGGCTTCTTTTGTTTTAATCTATCTAAATCGATGAGTTGGTTGTCTAATTTTCTGGCTGACTAAATTTGGCTAGATCATCCATTGTTCTGAATGGCTGTTTCTTTCTGAAAATCCTCTTGGAGTTCAACTCAATGCATGATGACTACATAGCCATATATATATTGTTTTCTTAACAATAATCTCCAGGGGGGGGGTTGCCCAAAGCTTCTACAGAGATGCCTTTTTTTATATACTTCCGAATCTAATCTTCAGCTTTGTGATCTCCTGGTGATTTCCCATCCAATCAGGTCTGACCCTGCTTAGCATTTTTCAAGATCAGCCAAAGTCAGCTAGTTGCTGACCATTAAGCATGTGGCCCAATAGGCCAGGGGTAGACAACCTTGACTCTTTTATGACTTGTGGACTTCAACTCCCAGATTTCCTGAGCCAGCATGGCTCAGGAATTCTGGGACATGAAGTCCACGAGTCATAAAAGAGCCAAGGTTGCCTATCCTGCAATAGGCCATATAGAACATAAGCGAGACCATAAACTGAAAAAAAAACCACTGGCTAGACTGGAAACATTTAATTATATTTTAGATGACATAATAATTATTATTGATAAGTAATGTAGACTTTTGTTTATTGTTGGAGATTTATTTATGCTTCTGGTGCTACCTCCATTCTGTAAGTTTGTGATGAACTGTCACTCTTTCAAACTCTACCTTCAAATTGTAAAGCTGTGACTTTTCAATCTATATAAAGACTGACGCTTTGCATCGTGTACTTTAAAAATATCTAGTGTGCACAACATTGCAGCTGGATTGCAATGTTATTTGTCCAGTATTTATACTTCATAAATGAGACTTAAGCCGGCAGAATGAATATTTTCAAATATTTTCAAAATGGGTTTAAGGATGCATGTCCCTTCAAAAGCAATCTCTCTAACTTTGATTTGACTAAGTAATTTGGATGTCCCTATCACTGTAGGGATTGCCATGGTCTCTGTGCAAATGTATAGTATTATTTGTGTTTTAAATGAATAATCCTTCATCTGTAAGAAACTTTATTTATATTCCAACGGACACAGTGGTCACTAAAAGTCCAAATATCAACATACATATTATAACTTATTTTTTGGGTTGGTTCCTAGCTGGCCTTAATTTAAAATGTTTAATTTTCCAAGGCACATCAGAGCAGGCTAATTTTTCCATGTGTTTTAACTGCTGCAGATGTAATATTTGATACTTACTATGTGTGTGTGTGAGAGAGAGAGGGGGGGGGAGGGAGGGAGGGAGGGAGGGAGGGAGGGAGAGAGAGAGAGAGAGAGAGAGAGAGACCTTTTGATGGGCCAAAAGGTTCAGCTCGTTGAAGGTTGCTTGCAAACTTGCTAGGTTATTGGAGGGAAATTTTATGTTTGTTATTATTTTTCTCTCAAGACAATTTGTCAGAATGCCAATGCATTTTATGTTTTTTTTTAAATAGAAAGGAATACCTAGAAATGTTTTCCAAAGCAAATTACCTATTATGTATAATTTTTATTAAAACTTTTAAACCAGAAAATAAAAGTTTCCCAAACTAAAAGAAAGAAAGAAAGAAAGAAAGAAAGAAAGAAAGAAAGAAAGAAAGAAAGAAAGAAAAAAGAAAACCAAAGCAGAACAGCCACTACCCACCTCCTACTACAGGGAGGTGGAGTCTATTCAATCCACCTGCCCCAGGCACCTGATGGGCCAGTGCTGTTTCAAGCAAAGGTTTGGGGTTTTTCCTGCTACTCTGTTACACGATTCAGGAGAGGTTCTCGCTGCAGATGAGCTGATGATGAGAGCCTTGAACCTTGTGTGGACTCTCTGTGTCCGTGGTTTTCATAGAGCCCCAGGGTTTACCAAGCAGCTCAGAGAGACAAAGTGACATAAGAGTTACTTGAAGCACTTCTGGAGGAAGAAAACAGCAAGGCCGACTGACCATAGATAAGAGCCATATTAGGTCTTACCTACAAAGCATAACTACTTCACTGTTCTTATTACATCTGCAGATAGCCAACCAGAAGCCCTGTTTGGGTAACTAGATCCTTCCTGGGTAAGAAGGAGCAGGGGAACCTTTGCAAGGTTGTTGTAAAGAATATACTTGGCATCTGTCAGATAAAGTTGCTTGACTGCTCAGAGTTAAGCTCTGACTGGGCAGAAAATTCAGAGGTGACGGAGACACATCTAAGCCTTGTTATCAGGGAGGAGTTAACCTGGTTGCTTTTGAGGAAGTGGACAGGATCCTTGGGGCTGTGAGCTTGGCCACCTGTGGTATGGATCCATTACCTTCTGACTGCTTAAAGACTCCAGGAGATGGTATGTGTTATGTCCCGAGCCTTGCAAACGGCTCGGGCGTTTGCAGGCAGTCCCGGGCAGGTGCAAAGCTGCCCGGGACCAGACAGGCTGTCGCCAGCGCCGTGCGCATGCGCGGGTGCTGGCGCGGGAAAAGTAACCCATTTACCCGGGAGGTGCCTATATAAGAGGCTGTGAGGCGTTTGGGCTGAGCTGAAGCCATCTTCCTGTAAGCTGAACGCTGAATAAAAGAACCTGAGAACTCCAGCTGCTTCTCGTGTCTGGTTTCCCGCCAAGGACGCAACACTGGCGACGAAGGTGGGATGCCTTGCACTACCTGGAAAGGAAAAAGTGTAAGCTTACCCAAGGAGTCCTGAGCGGCGGAAGAGGAACGGTGTTGACTCAGCAGCTGCCCGCCAATCCAGTGCGCATTCGGGGGTAGGCTTGCTGATAGACCCGTCTCCTGAAGATCCGAAGATGGCGAAAATCGGAAGGCTTGCGGAATTCGACGTCTCACATCCAGAGCGGTGGGAGTCCTACGTATCCAGAATGGAGAACTACTTCAAGGCAAACCAAGTGAGTGAAGATAGCTTGAAGGCTGCCACCCTGCTTTGCGCTTGCGGCCAAGACGCCTTCGAAATCGCAGAAAACCTTGCAGCACCTGTTCCAGTAGAGTCTGTAAGCTACGCAGACCTGAAGAAGCTGTTGAAGGACCACTTCCACCCCAAGGTGTCCGTCATCTCATGGCGCCACACCTTCGAGCAGAGGGATCAACGGTCCGGGGAGTCAGCCAAGGAGTACATCGCAGCGTTACGGAAGGCCGCCAAGCCCTGCGAGTTCAAGGACCTCGAGGAACGACTGAGGGACCGATTCGTGTGCGGGTTGAGGCATCGAGAGCTACAACAGAGACTTTGCGCTAAGGAAGAATTATCCTTCCAAGACGCTTTAAGGGAAGCCACCGCGGAAGAAGCAGCAGGCGGCGCCGTCAAGAACATGCGGCCGATCAGAAGCAGTGCAGAGGGTGCGTCCGTGCACCAAGAAGACGTCCGACGAAACTCCGAGGAGGATCCGGACGAAGAATTCGACCGTCTACACCCCGCGAAGGGAGAAAATCAGAAGGAAAGCTCTTCAGCTCCGCTCAAGTGCATCGGCTGTGGAGGTCGCCACAGGAGAACCGACTGCAAGTTCCGCTCCGCTACCTGCCGGGCATGCGGCAAACAAGGGCACAGTGCAGCTGTGTGTCTGGGCCGACGAAAGGCACAACCTCAAGAAGAACGCCTGAAGGGTACCAGAGTCCCCAGCCAGACTAGGGTAGGGTTTTGCGCTTCGCGTAGAAACATTTGTAGGACAGGCACACACAAGCCCATGAAGAAAAAGCTGTCACTCAACGTGAAGCTACAAGGGGTTCCCTTATCTATGGAACTAGACACAGGGTCTGCCCTTTCCATCATTTCATTGCATACATTTAGGAAGATTTGTTCCAGTAGTGGGACTAAGGCCAAGTTAAGGCCTTCTGATATTGTATTAACTGATTTTCAGAACTCAAGAGTGTGTGTTATGGGGGAGGCCACCCTTAACGTGCAATACAAGAGTTTTGAAGGTCCACTAGACTTGTTAGTAGTAGGGGGTGAAAGAACGAGTCTCATAGGACTCGATTGGTTTGAGGCCCTGGGGATACACGTCACAGGACTCAACAGCTTACAAACACTCGACCTACAGGAATTCTGCAAGGAATTTGCAGATGTTTTCAGCCCCCAGCTGGGCACATTCAAAGGACCACCTGTGTCCTTAAAGCTAGACCCCACTGTCACTCCCATTAGGATTAAAGCAAGAAGGGTCCCTTTTGCTTTAAAAAAGTAAGATTGACACTGAATTAGACAAACTAATCCAACAGGGAATCCTAGAACCTGTTGATTCCAGCCCATGGGAGACCCCCATTGTCACGCCTCTAAAGGCAAATGGGGACATTCGCATTTGTGCTGATTACAAATGCACACTCAATAAGGCATTGCAGCAACATGCCTATCCGGTTCCTGTGGTCAGTCACATCCTGGCCTCTCTCACGGGGGGGCGTGTTTTTGCAAAGCTTGACCTAGCTCAAGCATATCAACAGCTGCCTGTTGATAATGATGCTGCCATAGCTCAGACTATTGTGACCCACAGGGGAGACTTTAAGGTAAAAAGGCTGCAGTTTGGAGTGAATGTCGCTCCTGGGATTTTCCAAAGCGTAATGGAAAACACACTACGAGGTATACCAGGGGTCTGCCCCTACTTTGACGATGTCTTGATTGCAGGAGACTCCACACACATTCTAGCTGAAATGCTTAGGGCTGTCCTGTTAAGATTCAGGAAATCAGGCCTTAAGCTCAGAAAAGACAAATGCAAGATTGGGGTGCCTTCTACTGAATTTCTGGGATTCAAAATTGATGCTGCTGGGATTCATCCTGCTGAATCCAAACTAACTGCTATTTTAGAAGCACCCAGGCCAAAGTCTATGGCCGAACTTCAGGCCTTCTTAGGCCTCCTGAATTTCTACAATTCTTTTCTTCCACATAAAGCTAGTGTAGCTGAGCCTCTTCACAGGCTACTAGACAAACAAGCTGTGTGGCTGTGGTCACAAGCACATGAGGCTTGCTTTAAAGAGGTCAAGGCCTTGCTCACTTCTAACAGTGTTCTTGCACATTTCAACGAGTCTCTTCCTGTGTGCATCGCTTGTGATGCATCCCCCTACGGGGTTGGAGCTGTCCTGAGTCACCTCAGGTCTGATTGAACTCAGGTTCCTATTGCATACTACTCCAGAACATTGTCTTCTGCCGAGCGCAACTACGCTCAGATAGACAGGGAGGCTCTGGCTGTTGTTGCTGGAATTAAAAAATTCCACGATTTTCTATATGGCAGGCATTTCACGGTCTTCACTGACCATATGCCTCTGCTGGGACTGTTTACCACACGTAAGCAGACTCCCCACATCATTTCCCCTAGAATGCTTAGGTGGTCTATTTTTTTGTCTGCATATGATTTTTCATTACTCCACAAGCCTGGGAAAGAAATGGGCCATGCTGATGGCCTCAGTAGGTTGCCTCTGACAGTAGTAGAAGCTGACCCCGCGCCAGCTGTCAACATTCTATCAATCCAAGCCTTGCCCGAGCTTCCTCTTAGTGCCAGGGATGTTACCGCTGAACCAGGTACAGATCACACACTTTCACGTGTCCGCTCCTGGGTCCTGTCCGGGTGGCCTGAGCACTGCCCTAGTCCTGAGTTTCAGAGTTTCTGGTCCAAAAGGAACGAATTGTCCCTTTCTCAGGGTGGTTTGCTTTGGGGAAACAGAGTTGTCATTCCCACCTCAATGAGGACTAGGGTCTTAGAATCCCTCCACGAGGGTCATCCTGGCATTGTTCGCATGAAGGCTCGTGCACGCAGCCACTTGTGGTGGCCTGCTTTAGATAAAGATATTGAGGCTAAGGTACACGCATGCCACATGTGCCAACGATCTCGCCCAGAGATGCCCCAAGCTCCTGTGCATAAATGGGAGGAAACACAGTCCCCATGGTCTAGGGTGCAAATTGACTACGCTGGGCCCTTTCAGGGCCAGTTCTTCTTGGTCCTTGTTGACAGCCATTCAAAATGGCTTGAGGTTGTGCCTGTCTCGACCACCACCACTGCAAAGACTATTCAGGTACTGAGGGGGATTTTGCTGCACACGGGCTGCCAGATGTCATTGTGTCTGACAACGGCCCTCAATTCACCTCCTCCGAATTCCAAGCTTTCTTACAGGCAAACCTGATTCGTCATGCCACATCTGCGCCTTTTCACCCATCCACCAACGGTATGGCTGAACGCATGGTGCGCATCGCAAAGGACGCCTTGAAGAGACTCACCTACGGGGACGGGCATCACAGGTTGGCTGACTTTCTCCTTTCTTATCGCACCACACCGTCCACTTCTACAGGGAGAAGTCCAGCTGAACTTCGTTGGGGGCGCCAACTTACTACGAGACTTGACCGGTTGCATCCGGACAGACTGCCTTCATCTACCTCACATCCTAGGGCACCTAGACAACTAATTGTGGGTGCCCCGGTTTGGGCTCGCAATTACGGGCCTGGTCATACATGGGTCCCCGCTTCTGTGTCCAGGATCACAGGTCCTCTCTCCTACGAGGTTGCCTTGGACAACGGTCGTGTCCTGCGTCGGCACATCGACC
The DNA here is from genome assembly GCF_016545835.1 of Crotalus tigris. NCBI lineage: Eukaryota > Metazoa > Chordata > Lepidosauria > Squamata > Viperidae > Crotalus > Crotalus tigris. Next base: position 259,707 of record NW_024097528.1, read on the forward strand.
AACTCCGCTCTAGGCGGGACCTTTCTGCTGAAACTCCTGGGTCTTTTCCAGGGGGGGAGGGGGACCCTTTGGAGCAAAGGGAAGGGCAAGAGCTACTGCCCATCGCCACTGAGGGAGCCACAAACGGCTCGTCCCAAGGTTCTGCAATTGCTCCGGAAAGGAAGTCTTGGAGTTTACCCACACAACAGGCACTCACGCCTACTCCAGCCAGGGAGTTACCCCGGGGGCATACTCACTTTCCACACACAGCACACAGCACTCCAGCAACGGAGGATACCCGGGGGCATCCCAACAAATCATTCCCCGCAAGAGAGCTGGCACACAATGCCCAAGGTTGGCCTGACCTTACCCCAAATACTACAGGGGGTCAAACATACACAGAGCTAGTCGAGGAACCAAGTCCCGACTACAACATCCCTAGCACAAATCAGGGGACACCTGAGTTTTGGGAGAGTACAGAAACCCACACGAGCCCAAACACAGAATGGGGTTCAGGGAATAGACAGCCTCCTGACAGGTCTTGGACTGACCTAGGGGGTTCTACAGAGACGCCCAGCAGTGGCTATCACTTCAAGGGGCCTGAGGGTCTACAGCTAGGTAGGACAACCAGGTCACAAAGCAACAGAAGCCCTGGCCTGACGAGACCGGTGGGCAAGCAAGCAGGCCAGGCATCGGGGCACAGTCCTTGGAAGACACCAGGGCACAGTAGAGAGAACAGGCTCATGCCTCCCTCCAGTCAGGGGACTTATGCCAGTAACCCAGAGCTAAGAAGGTCACAGAGAGCAAAGAAAGCTCCTAAGTACCTAGAAGATTACATAACATTGTTGGCAAGACAGAAGCCAGTAAACAGTGGGAACACTGGGGAGCAAATGGTCGTGTAAAATAAATGTTGTATGTTGATAGTAGTTTTAGCCCGGGGGAAAGGGGTGTTATGTCCCGAGCCTTGCAAACGGCTCGGGCGTTTGCAGGCAGTCCCGGGCAGGTGCACAGCTGCCCGGGACCAGACAGGCTGTCGCCAGCGCCGTGCGCATGCGCGGGTGCTGGCGCGGGAAAAGTAACCCATTTACCCGGGAGGTGCCTATATAAGAGGCTGTGAGGCGTTTGGGCTGAGCTGAAGCCATCTTCCTGTAAGCTGAACGCTGAATAAAAGAACCTGAGAACTCCAGCTGCTTCTCGTGTCTGTTTTCCCGCCAAGGACGCAACAGTATGTGTTGGACCCAAGCGGTGATTAATGCCTCTATGTAGTAGGAGTGGCATTGTCTGGCCTGAAGAAGGTATGCCCTGTTCTCAAGAGGCCATCCTTTGATCCCACACTACTGGACAATTTTTGTCTGTCTCCAATCTTACCTGAGCCATGGTTGTGCAGTGGTCAGAATGCAGTATGCTGACTCTGTAAGCTGCTTAGGGAGGGCCATAAAGCACTTTGAAAAGGTATATAGTCTAAGTGCTATTGCTATTGCTATCTTGCCTTTTTAGGAAAGGTTGTTGAAAGAATGGTTGGCATACAGCCAGAAAGGGTCCTGGATAGAATGGATTATCTGAATCTTTTTCAGTCTGGGGAATAGCCCTGGAACGGCTTTGTTAACATTCATTGATGATCTTTGGAGGGCTTGGGACGGAGGTGGTACAACTATTATGGCCTTCCTGGACTTCTTGAGGCTTTCACTATCATTGAACATGATATCTGAACTGTCTTCAGGGCCCAGGAGGGAAAGGCACTGTATTTTTTTTTTTTATTGAAAATTTTTAAATTTTACAAAACAAATCCCTTCCCCAAACCCCCACCCTCCCATACCCTCCCCCATCTTCCCCAAACCTCCCATACTCTCCCTCAACCTTCCCAGAGCTGAATACAGGCTTACTTAAAGTTTTCAAAGAAAATAAAAAATAGAAAAAAACTTAAAACACATATAAATCCTAAACAAATCTAAATACCTTAAATTAAACAAATTATCTTCTCTAAAACATAATAGTTGCAAACATTAAACACACATTATAATATACTTTAAACATTTTCTAGTATTGTACTTATATTATTATCCATCATTCTATATAGAATGGCACTGTATTATGATGATTCTCCTCCTTCCTTCATAGCTAGTTCCAATCAGGGTTGGTAGGAGGGTTAGCCCCCTGTAATGAGGGGTACCCCAGGGCACAGGCCTTTCACCACTCCTTTTTAAATGAAACTGCTAGGGGAGATTATCCATCAGTATGCCTTGCACAGATTTGTTTAGTGCACCAATTGCATTCTTTCCTGGACTGGGAGGCCTTGCTCACAGTCTCTTATGCCGATAGAGAAGAATATTTGTAGTTCAGGGTTGACATGAGGGGGTCTTTGGTGGTCTCTGAGCTTGGTTGTTTTCTAGAAGACGTTTCTTTACCCAAACCGTATAACTTTATCAGTGCTAGTAGGGAGTGGGGGGTTTTCTCTTATTTTACGCTCGAGTGACTTGCCCTGCCAGTGTTTGTGAGAATGTCTTGGCGGTTCTTTGGTTGGGCTGTTTACTGCTAGCTTGTTTGACAATTCCTTGATTAGGATATGGTTTGCTTTATGATTGTTAGTCCAGTGTTAGCCTTGGTGTTAATCTCTGCTTGGTATTAATTGCTGCTAAGGAGATATTCTGCTCTTTTTGTTCCCTTTTTGGCTTGTTCACTATCTCTTTTAAATGGTATATAGATGTTGTTTATCTCTATGTGCCTGTTGATGGCCAACCTGTCAGCGTGCCAGGCTTCCAGGAATTGTCTAGCATTTTTGGACTTGCCTTGGTCTAGGATGGTTACAGTTTCCCATTGGTACTAAAGTTTGGTTGTTCAGTTTATGAGTTAATAGAGTCAGCAACATGCTCATCTCATGAGAAAGATTTTATGTTCAGCTACTTTCTTTCAAGGCAAATTCAATGACCTAAATGATATTTTCCAACTCTGTGGTTCAATGATTCAATTCACTTTAAGCACAGTGCATATTAGCACTGCAATGTACAAAATAGTAACATTATAATACTGAGTAATTCAGCATATGCACATGTTCTATATCTGAGAAAAAGAGAATGTGAGACTTATTCTTTCCTTGTTCAATTACCAATAGATTGACTCTGAGATCAAATCTTTCACAGCAAACCGAGAAACTTCACAACAGTCAAGATATTTCAGTTATTAAAGAAAAAGAAAAGCTGAAACAGAAGGGCCCTGCCCAATATCTACTAATCTGACAAAACAAATACTTCACACAGTTGTATGTAAAATAACTCTTCTCTTCTTTGGGAATTCCTGCCATGCATAAATTGGATCCAAGACATTCTAAGTATTTGATATGTCCTGAAAACTATTATTAGACTTCATTAAATCACTTATAGTTGTTTTAACAGGTTTCTTGTGATTTTTGTAGCTGAGATAGTCTGTTCTCAGCCACCTCCAGTTTGGCAGTTAGAAAATTAATGATAATTTTAATTTGTTTTTGTCTTTTTCTTCTCTATATGGACAGATTTTATATATCTCTCATAGTTTGTGGCTGTCACCTTTGTGCCAGAGCTTTCTTGGGAGTTATTTAAGCATTCAAAAATAGATTTCCTCCAATAACAAAACACTAATTATCCATTTATTGTGTTGTAAGTTTTAAATGATAACTAAATGCAATTTAGTGCAATATTATTAATACATCTCCTGAAGTACAAGCCATTGCCTATCTGACTAGATGATGATCTTGAATGAAAGCCAAGCTTTCATCTTTGTTGAATTGTTTATTCATATAGCTGCCCATCTCATAAATAAGCGACTTTGGGTAGCATACAACAAGGCTAAAAAAATAGTTAATAAATACCAAACAGTTGTTATTATAATTATTATTAAGACAGAAGAGAAGAAATATTGGATGAAGATATGTTTATCATAAAGATAGTCCTTGACATGCAACTATTCTTTCAGTGACCATTTGAAGTTACTATGATACTAAACAAAGAGACTTACAATCTGTACCCAAAGTTATGGCCACTGCAATCACAAGTTCACAATTTGGTTGCTTGACAATCTGCCTTCCCTTACCTGCAGAGATGCTGCAACTCATCCCCACCCACCTGTCTTTTCCCCACCCTGCATCTTGGGCCTACTTCCTGCTTGGCTGGGTTCCCACCAGATTTAAGTCTGCTTCCTGCCCCACACTCTTGAGCCTCCTCCCATCTTGTACCACTTACCTCTTCTGAAAATTGCTTTTCTGAAAGAGTGTCCAGCCGATCCATCACACAATCTTCCAATAAGGAAAGTGTCTCGTGCCATCCCAAAAGCGGGTGTCATTTTGGAAGGATTTTTGCATATTTTTTTTAAATTTTGAATTCTCAGATTGCAAGAATTGTGGCCACTTCCACAATGGTGCCCGCATCTGGGATGGCAAAACGGAGCTTCTGGGTAGCAAGTCTGTGCAGTGCCTCGATTGATTCTGTTTCACAATACGTGCTACTCATCAACAGTAAATCACAGATGAGGGAGGCCTTATTACAGACTGATCTGGCATTGAGAAGCAGCATCTGAAAGTCTGTGGAGTCTTTGAAAGTCTGGTGACTGGGTACAGGGATTGAGATCAAGGAGTTGGAACATGAAACTAATATGAGATTCTCAATCCCACAAATATGGCTCACCCCTTGTTTCTTGCCATATCTCCCCATGCCCATCACCATTACAATACTTTGGGCTGCCTATGTCACCTACAGGCCGCATTATCCTCCAATTTATGCCCCCCAATTTCTAAGGCTGGGATCCTCTCATAATGCTCAATCCCATCCATCCCAGGAAAGGGAAGCTAGGCACCCTGGCACACTTCAACTTTATTGGCTCTCAGTGCCATCAGGGTGCCCAGTGTCCATCTCCCCCACTGTATCCACACACTCACACATAGACATACATAACACGTCACAGGAACACATCACAGGAATACCCTTCCTACTGCTCTCACTAGTTGGTAAAGGTTTCCTTCCAATTTACCCCCACCCAACCAATGTTCTCTTCTGGCTCACACCCAAAGGAGGGAATCAAAGGTACCTAACTAGCAGATAGAATCACATCTTGTGTGTTCAGCTCTTCTCTAGAGCCAACAGAGGGAAAGATAAGATGTATTCTGTGGGGCTGAGTGTCCAATTGCCTTGTCCTCCTTCCCTAGTCACCAATTTCCCTAAAATCTAGAGTCCTGGACAGTCTCTTCAGATGAAGGGTCACACAGAATCATATAGTCCATTTGGTAGAGGCACTGGCAGAAAAAAAGGGTGCAAACCCAAAAAACATGACCCCATAACAATCAGAGCTGCAAATGAAGCCCAAGCTATTCCTTCATCCAGCATCAGGTCCAAAAGGACAACAGGCATAAACAGCAACAGGTCTGCCAAAGCAACCAGGGTTGCAACCACAGTCCATCCTCCAGTTTGCTCCTCTAACTCAATCTCTAGCAATAGCAATAAAAGAATCGAGAATCGGTGAGAATCAAACTTCTGGCTGTTGGCAGAATTAGCCTGCAATATTGCATTATAACCATTGCGCTGCCACCATGGCTCTAGCTGTTCCTCTGGCCTCTAAAATTCCTAGAGTGACTAATGTGAGCCATAGATGTGGCAAAGGCACTAGGTCCATATGTACAGCACAGCTGCCAGCCTGTTTCTCTGCACCCCATTTCTTTGGCCACCAAACCTCCATCAGGAACAGGACCTGTCAATACTCCTCTGTCCCATTCCTTCTTCAAAACCCCCACTGTACCTAACATATAGGCATGACAATGCAGCAAATGTGGCAGCACAGCTCAGTAGCAAACATAGCCCCATCCACCAGATTCTCCAGCTGAGGAGATCCAAATTCAGATCGAGTCAAGCAATCCCTAGCAGTCCACATAGGCGCCAATCAAATCACTAAGGGGACCATCTTAATGTCTATGGAGATTCTCAATCATCTAGGTCATGGTTGTCTCAAAGATGCTTTTTCAAAAGGCAATTAGACTGTTTTTCCTTGAAGATGTTTCATTTTTCATCCAAGAAGCAGTCTCCAGTTAGAATTGAAGTAGCTTCTTGGATGAGAAACGAAACATCTTCAGAGTAAAAGAAAGTCCAGCTGTCTTTTGCAAAAGCACCTTTGGGATTTGTCTTGACTTCTGTTCTCCGCCACCATGTTGCACATTATTTTTAACGTTTCTAGAAGAGTGCCACTGCCTTTATAAGAACAATTGTTAATGTGAACTAATTTAACATTGGGATTGTTTATACTTATTTGGCTTGTGTTGTACCGTATCTTCTTCTTAAAGCAAATGGATGAAATTTGGTATATAATATTTTTACTAGGCAGAGCTGAGCTGAGGTTTGAATTAAAGATTTTGCAGCTCGTAGTATTTTTTATTTCTCTGATAAAGAGCTATGAGTGCAAGCAATCTGTCAGCTCCACAATGTAAGCCAGATCAGGAAATCAGTTCCACAGGAAGACTAATACTACTCTTATTGAGATTGTCTATAATAAAATAATCTTGAAGTCTGATTGTGCTGCAACTCTTTCTCCTCTCATAGCTCAGTAAATTAAGGAGATGTCTGCCTGTTATGTTATTTCAATATGAATGAAATGTTATTTCACCCTGGACTTAAAAATGGTTTGGTCCCTTCTGCATTGGCAACAAATCCTGCATATCTGCATCAAGGTCATCTTCTCTACTGTTTATAATACTCAACACATCAGTATCTGAGGATACCAATCTGAAACCTAAAACTGTGATATGAAATTATGAAGTCAAGTATTATTTTCCTTGTATAACTGTCTTTAAACAGCAATCATAAAAACTCTGGTTTACTTGATCAGAAAAAGCCACAATTCTATAATCTGTAGAGAAAAATGGCTCAGATGATTACTGGTGTATCCATCGTAGACCTTGCAACTATTTAGCAAGGTGAGTAGACTGTATATACCTATATAAGAAAATCTACAAAGACTGCAGGAAAGATAAATTAATCCTTAAAAAGGCAATATTTTCATTGCTGGGGCAGGTAAGACAGTTTTTTTTAAAAAAGTGAATGATTTGTACCGCATCTGCAAAGGAAAAGGTAGAAAATGAAGACATGCATTTTCTACATGCTGAATTGCCCTGAACATTTACAGCTCTTCCAGAGAATTCAACTGCATGTCTGGAGTTCAATGGCAAGAAAGAAGGATACTTTTCTGAGGGGAGAGAGTGTGTCCACATCTCATCTCTTACTCAGTAATGGTGGAAACAATATAAATATGCAAAAGGACTGCAGAGATTGAATATATGTACTGCAAACAACTTTTATGGTTTCACTTGAATTTCATGAAATGTTTTCCTCTACCTCCAACCTGGAATAACTAATAAACTGCTAATATAGTAAAAGAAAACAAGCTGCCTAGAATTAGCTGTCCTCCTAACCATTTCTGACTCTAAAGAAAAATATGGCAATATTGCTACAACCCATCAAGAGTGGATTGCAAATCACTGTTTGAGGGAGTTTTTGAACATCTGTACTTTCTTCTTCTTCTTCTTCTTCTTCTTCTTCTTCTTCTTCTTCTTCTTCTTCTTCTTCTTCTTCTTCTTCTTCTTCTTCTTCTTCTTCTTCTTCTTCTTCTTCTTCTTCTCCTCCTCCTCCTCTTCCTCCTCCTCCTCCTCCTCCTTCTCCTTCTCCTCCTCCTTCTTCTCTTTCTCCTCCTCCTCCTCCTCCTCCTTCTTCTCCCCCCCACTTCCTCTCTGCTAAAATGCAGTTGAGGGATAGTTGCATGATCACTTAAAAATACCAATTTATCACCTTTCTTTCAAATAATTCTCAGTCTAATAGTTTTCCTCTTATAAGCCAGTGAGAATCCAGTGCAAACCGACCATCTGCCTTTATGGGAATACAGAGATGGTTATAATATCTCACTATTGATGGTGTCTATGACAACTTGGTGATATCAAAGAAATTACCTGATTAATCTGGAGGGAGTGTGATACTTGTATTTAATTTGAATATTCTATTGCAAATATGTTGTGTCTTTATTCTTTTTTTATTGTTTTAATACCTTCAAGTTAATACTGACTTCTGGTGACTGCCTGGACTAATCCCTGCAGTTCTGGCAAGACTTTGGAAGTGGTCTGCCATTGTCTGCTCTCTAGGGCTGAGAGACACTGACTGGCCCAAGGTTATCCAGGTGGCTTTGTGCCTATGGCCCTGTCTCCAGGTTTCTAGTCTGGTGCCTTAACTACACCAAACTGGCTTTCATTATGTTTACTTACAATTCTGTAGGACTCTGGATCTTGATATTTAAACTATTAGCCATCTAGTCATCCATACTTTCCATTATTCTAACTTAAATTCAGAGTTATATATTTTCAGTTTGTACTAAAAAGGCTATTGTCTCATGCCAGCATTTCTAAGCATTTTAGCATTAGTCCCCTCTATGTGACATTTGTAATTCTTTCTTGTAAATGAGTTCAGTAAAATATTAATGAGCATATCAAATTGCCATGCCAACCAATCAAATTGTTCATGTGTCTCTGAAGATAATTGTCTCCTTTTCTTTTTTTCCCAATAATGAAATACATCAAAGAAGTCAGGAAAATACAAAGCATTATTTGACTGCACACTAAATTTATATCAAAATATTTCTGTATCATTCAAGTTCTGAAAATACTGGGAATGCTTTAAATACCTGGATTATATTGCTGTATGCAATTCAAGCTGGGGTAGTGCCTTGTACAAAAAATAAAATATATTTAATTAATAATATGAAATGGGCCTGATACATCCATCCTCTCCTTTCTAGTTTGCAGCAAAGGTTAATATTATACTTGAACTAGGGAACAACGATAATAGTAACATGTTGCTTGTCACACAAGCTAAGGAAGAATGAAGTTGCACTGTAGGTAAAAATGAAGGAGAAAAGAAAGAACATGTGTGTTCAAAGCTCCAGAATTAGTGTAATTAATTTCTGTTTCCTGCTTATAGTTAACTGTGAATATTCAAAGATAATAACTATAATCGGTATGCTTTCAAGACCAAAGCACTTTCTCCTGGGGCTACAATATTTTTTCCATTATTATTTTGATATACAGAATGGCGCAGATAGAATTATTTTGTATAGGCACATAATCTTAGAGTGCTCTGTAGAATCAGAAATGATTGCACTAACTTTTTTTTAAATCTTTTTCAAATAACTAAGCTGAATGACCAGCATATACAGTAATATTTTCAAAGATCAAAAAGCATCCAATGTATGTTGTCACCTTGTACAGTGGAGGCAAAGACTGAACAGCCAGTGATTTTGATTCCTATGAAAGCTAACGAATTACACAGCGCACCGTCTCCTTACTCCAATTTAATCTTTCAAAATGTACAAAACATGAAAATGTGTATAAATTCATATTATTAGTGCTTTCTGTTAAGATTATGTAACAAAGTACAGCTCTTGATTATGTTGGTGGAAAGATTCTTCTAAAATTCTACTTTGTACCATGCAGCAAATTTCTCCACCAGCCGATCTGACTGGGAAATTTATATTACTTTGTTTAATTTTAACTGTGGATGCTAACATGCTGTGTAGAAAGCACGTGTTTCTGCCTACCCACACATCAACTACTTCTACATAAAACAGAGAAGTATAAGTATTTGCTTTTAGACAATACTTTTATATATTCAGATTTAGTCCTATACTTTACTTCTGGATTCTTATTTATTTGCTGCCTGGGCTATCTGTCTTATTGCAAGCTTAGAATTGTCACTTAAATATGCTTAGTGAAAGGAAGTAAAAGAAAGAAACCATTATTATATATTGGGTTTCTAATAGGAATTTGTCATGCAGCTGAAATTAAAGTATATCATATGGAATATGAGGCTTCCTTATATTTAAGATGTGATTATTATTATTGTTGTTGTTATTCCTCCTAAATAGTGACAAGTGTGTTTTAAATACCTTTATTACATAAAGTATAAAGACTCAGAACTGCTGTTGCTGGCTGCCGTGAATAGCAAATGCAGATTTAGAATTGACTCCTGGTCAAAATGTGTGTTTTAGTTTTATCTTTGCAGTAGCCTGGTCTGGTTACACAATGCCTAGAATATCAGATTTTTCTCTGCTTCCCTTCTCAGTCCTTATGTATCTGTCCTTCTGATGACCCCCCGTTGCCCCAGCAAGCTAACACAGTTGTGCAGACACTATTCTCTAAAGATACTTTCAGGAAATGAGGGTGTGTTTGTGTAGCAAGACAATCATTAGTTTGGCCTCTGGAGGTTAAATGGGTGGGTATCACTGTAGCAACAAGTTGTGAGCTACAACTCTGCAAAGCTAAGAAAAGCTGTTCTCTTCTGGCTTACACAAATGTTCATGTAAACGTGCTTAAGGAGGCTTCAGTGAGGTTGTCATTTTCCTCCAAGGATTGGAAAAGGAGATGGATTGTACCACAGGGAAAAAGTGCACAGGATCACTTGCAGCCCTAAGCTAGGTGGGCACAGGTGCAATGCTTCTTTTCCCAGCATTGTATTGCAACAAAGGCAGAGCTGACAGTAGCAATCAATAATATCTATTTGGTCAACGACCAGCAGAAATTTGTAAGAGCAAAAGCAAAGTGACGCAAGTAAATACAATAATAATCCAACAAGTATCAGAATATATCATAAAGTACAACATTTACTCCTCTGTTATTATGTTAATGCAATTGTTACCCGGGTGATAAATCTACAACATTGATAGGCTTAAAACAAAAATAACAACTATACATCCCCTGCAGTTTATTAGTTAAGATACTAAATAGATTTATAGGAAAAGGACTAAATAACAACCTGCTGCAGGCAGGGTTTTTTTAAAAAAAAAATCTACCAAATTACAAGTCCATGAAACAAGTTTTTAGCTCTAGAAGAGTGCTGTAATGACCTTGCCTTCTGTATTTAGTTTTTTTTATTCTCAATTTGATAAAATGAACTTTTTCATTTGCTTATCTGTTTTTTCAAAGAGAGTAAACATAACTTAATTACTTAATAACTGAAGATGGCCAACATACCTAACACTCCTTCCTCTTCCTATTTTCCCAACAACACAACACCCCTGTGAGGTGGGTTGGGCTGAGAGAGTGATTGGCCCAAAGTCACCTAGCTGACTTTCATGGCTAAGGCAGGATTAGAACTCACGGTCTCCTAGTTTCTAGGCCAGCACCTTCACCACTAAACCGCATGGGCTCTTCTCCTCTGAGGAGAAGTTTTGGATATTGTTCTCTTTGGCTTTTAACAAATATAAGTAATGTCAATTAATCAAAACTGTTTGCTTTTATAATGTGTGTGTGTGTGTGTGTGTGTGTGTGTGTATGTGTGTGAATTTATTAATATAGAAAATTGTTATGTCCCGAGCCTTTGCAAACGGCTCGGGCGTTTGCAGGCAGTCCCGGGCAGGTGCAAAGCTGCCCGGGACCAGACAGGCTGTCGCCAGCGCCGTGCGCATGCGCGGGTGCTGGCGCGGGAAAAGTAACCCATTTACCCGGGAGTTGCCTATATAAGAGGCTGCGAGGCGTTGGGCGAGGCTGAAGCCATCTTCCTGTAAGCTGAACGCTGAATAAAAGAAACTGAGAACTCCAGCTGCTTCTCGTGTCTGCTTTCCCGCCAAGGACGCAACACTGGCGACGAGGTGGGATGCCTTGCACTACCTGGAAAGGAAGAAGTGTAAGCTTACCCAAGGAGTCCTGAGCGGCGGAAAGAGGAACGGCGTCGACTCGGCAGCTGCCCGCCAATCCGGTGCGCATTCGGGGGTAGGCTGGCTGATAGACCCGTCTCCTGAAGATCCGAAGATGGCGAAAATCGGAAGGCTTTCGGAATTCGACGTCTCACATCCAGAGCGGTGGGAGTCCTACGTATCCAGAATGGAGAATACTTCAAGGCAAACCAAGTGAGGGAAGATAGCTTGAAGGCCGCCACCCTGCTTTGCGTTTGCGGCCAAGACGCCTTCGAAATCGCAGAAAACCTTGCAGCACCTGTTCCAGTAGAGTCTGTAAGCTACGCAGACCTGAAGAAGCTGATGAAAGAGCACTTCCACCCCAAGGTGTCCGTTATCTCATGGCGCCACACCTTCGAGCAGAGGAATCAACGGTCCGGTGAAACAGCCAAGGAATACATCGCCGCGCTACGGAAGGCCGCCAAGCCCTGCGAGTTCAAGGACCTCGAGGAACGACTGAGGGACCGATTCGTGGGCGGGCTAAGGCATCGAGAGCTACAACAGAGACTTTTTGCCAAGGAAGAATTATCCTTCCAAGACGCCTTAAGGGAAGTCACCGCAGAAGAAGCAGCAGGCGGCGCCATCAAAAACATGCGGCCGATCAGAAACAGTGCAGAGGGTGCGTCCGTGCACCAGGAAGACGTCCGACGCAACTCCGAGGAGGATCCGGACGAGGAAGTCGACCGTCTACACCCCGCGAAGGAAGAGAACCAGAAGGGAAGCTCTTCGGCTCCGCTCCAGTGCATCGGCTGTGGAGGTCGCCACAGAAGAACCGACTGCAAGTTCCGCTCCGCTACCTGCCGGGCATGCGGCAAACCAGGGCACATTGCAGCTGTGTGTCTGAGCCGACGAAAGGCACAACCCCAAGAAGAACGCCTGAAAGGTACCAGATTCCCCAGCCATAATAGGGAGGTTTTTTTTGCGCTTCGCGAAGAACCCCCCCGCAATCTGTAGAAACAGGCACCACACAAGCCATGAAGAAAAAGCTGTCACTCAACGTGAAGCTACAAGGGGTTCCATTATCTATGGACTAGACGACAGGGTCTGCCCTGTTCCATCATTTCATTGCATACATTTAGGAAGATTTGTTCCAGTAGTGGGTCTAAGGCCAAGTTAAGGCCTTCTGATATTGTAATAACAGATTTTCAGAACTCAAGAGTGTGTGTTAAGGGGGAGGCCACCCTTAACGTGCAATACAAGAGCTTTGAAGGTCCACTAGACTTATTAGTAGTAGGGTGTGAACGAACGAGTCTCATAGGACTCGATTGGTTTGAGGCCCTGGGGATACACGTCACAGGACTCAACAGCTTACAAACACTCGACCTACAGGAAGTCTGGGGGCAAAGAATTTGCAGAGTTTTTCAAGCCCCCAGCTGGATAGTGGTTTGAACGAGGATGCACATTCAAAGGACCACCTGTGTCCTTAAAGCTAGACCCCACTGTCATCCCATTGTATTAAGCAAGAAGGGTCCCTTTTGCTTTTTAAAAAGTAAGATTGACACTGAACTAGACAAACTAATCCGACAGGGAATCCTAGAACCTGTTGATTCCAGCCCGTGGGAGACCCCCATTGTCACGCCTCTAAAGGCAAATGGGGACATTCGCATTTGTGCTGATTACAAATGCACACTCAATAAGGCATTGCAGCAACATGCCTATCCTGTTCATGTGGTCAGTCACATCCTGGCCTCTCTCAAGGGGGGGCGTGTTTTTGCAAAGCTTGACCTAGCTCAAGCATATCAACAGCTGCCTGTTGATGATGATGCTGCCATAGCTCAGACCATTGTGACCCACAGGGGAGACTTTAAAGTAAAAAGGCTACAGTTTGGAGTAAATGTCGCTCCTGGGATTTTCCAAAGCGTAATGGAAAACACACTACTAGGTATACCAGGGGTCTGCCCCTACTTTGACGATGTCTTGATTGCAGGAGACTCCACACACATTCTAGCTGAAAGACTTAGGGCTGTCCTGTTAAGATTCAGTGAATTCAGGCCTCAAGCTCAGAAAGACAAATGCAAGATTGGGGGTGCCTTCTACTGAATTTCTGGGATTCAAAATTGATGCTGCTGGATTCATCCTGCTGAATCCAAACTAACTGCTATTTTAGAAGCACCCAGGCCAAAGTCTAAGGCCGAACTTCAGGCCTTCCTAGGCCTCCTGAATTTCTACAATTCTTTTCTTCCACATAAAGCTAGTGTAGCTGAGCCTCTTCACAGGCTACTAGACAAACAAGCTGTGTGGCTGTGGTCACCAGCACATGAGGCTTGCTTTAAAGAAGTCAAGGCCTTGCTCACTTCTAACAGTGTTCTTGCACATTTCAACGAGTCTCTTCCTGTGTGCATCGCTTGTGATGCATCCCCCTACGGGGTTGGAGCTGTCCTGAGTCACCTCAGGTCTGATGGAACTCAGGTTCCTATTGCATACTACTCCAGAACACTGTCTTCTGCCGAGCGCAACTACACTCAGATAGACAGGGAGGCTCTGGCTGTTGTTGCTGGAATTAAAAAATTCCACGATTTTCTATATGGCAGGCATTTCACGGTCTTCACTGACCATAAGCCTCTGCTGGGACTGTTTACCACACGTAAGCAGACTCCCCACATCATTTCCCCTAGAATGCTTAGGTGGTCTATTTTTTTGTCTGCATATGATTTTTCATTACTCCACAAGCCTGGGAAAGAAATGGGCCATGCTGAGGGCCTCAGTAGGTTGCCTCTGCCAGTAGTAGAAGCTGACCCCGCGCCAGCTGTCAACATTCTATCAATCCAAGCCTTGCCCGAGCTCCCTCTTAGTGCCAGGGATGTTACCGCTGAAACGGGTACAGATCACACACTTTCACGTGTCCACTCCTGGGTCTTGTCCGGGTGGCCTGAGCACTGCCCTAGTCCTGAGTTTCAGAGTTTCTGGTCCAAAAGAAACGAACTGTCCCTTTCTCAGGGTTGTCTGCTTTGGGGAAACAGAGTTGTCATTCCCACCTCAATGCGGACTAGGGTCTTAGAATCCCTCCACGAGGGTCATCCTGGCATTGTCCGTATGAAGGCTCTTGCACGAAGCCACTTGTGGTGGCCTGCTTTAGACAAAGATATTGAGGCTAAGGTGCACGCATGCCACCTCTGCCAACGATCTCGCCCAGAGATGCCCCAAGCTCCTGTGCCTAGATGGGAGGAAACA